>NC_140165.1:27176667-27442552 GCF_963971535.1 Notolepis coatsorum
CTTGCTTGCTAACGTAACCTAGATGTAGACGTAGGCTTAGTTTGTTTATAAACTTTGATCACACACAGCAAAGTAACTGCTTTTGTCCATTAACTTTTTTACAGAAAATCGAGGCAGCCCTGGAGAATGAATTGGAATTCCTGGCCTCAGCAGCCCTCAACTACAGGACATGTTGCTTGTGTTGTCCCGCCCACCAGTGCCAGTTAACATCACTCCTAAAGTTTGACACCAGGCATTGATAAAGGACCAGATAGCTTCCAACCACTTACAGTTTTTTTTAAGGGCGAGAGACGGTTCCGTCTGCGTATAAGGTTGTCTTTGCGGGGTCCTCTGACCTGTTGGGACCAAGCATGGAGGTGACCATGGAGTACTGTCTAGAGCAGGTAATGCAGAAGGACTTGGGGAGAAGGCTACAGGTGGGCCAGGACCTCGTGGACCACATTCTGGACGAAGAGAAGTTCCCTGACTTGGAGCAGGACCAGAGCATGCTGGACAGGGTGGTGGAAGGTGTCGCTAGCTCCTGGGTGAACTCCAGCAACTTTAAGGTGAGAGTTGAATACACTGTGTGTGGAGTCAGTAGACACTAGACAGGTGGTGTTGCTGCTGTTTGTTCATGGGAGTAGGAATGTACTGATACCAGGTTAACATAGATTTGACCTTTATTTACCCAGGGTAGGTTATGTTTATAACCTTTTATGTACAGTGACTCAGGAAGTAGAGCGGCCGTCTGGTAATTGGAAGGTTTGATTCCGGCTATGAATTGAAAATGGGGGACCCTGATGTAAACAAGACAAACGTCTTTCTCTGGTCTGCATCCCCTTAACAATTGTGTGTATTGAGCCGTACTGTATTGTACCCATTCTGCAATCTGTTAAATAAAGTATTCATTCATTCATTCATTCATTCTCTTTCTGGCAGTTTGTTGAAGTGTCCTTGAGCAAAGACACTTTTAACCCATAATTGCTCCCGATGAGCAAGTTGGCGCCTTGCATGGTTGCCTCCGTTGTCTGTGTGTGAATAGGTGAATGTGAGGCATGAGTTGTGCTCTGGATAAAAGCGCCGCTATATAAATGCAGTCCATTTACCCAGGATAGGGTCTTTTTCAGCAATGCCCTGCTTCACACTCACACAGTTACTTACATTCACACCTGGGCAGAGCTGCCCAGTACAACCACAGTCTGACACTGTTGACCACTAGGAGCTGCCCAATACTACCAGAGTCTGACACTGTTGACCACTAGGAGCTGTCCAATACTACCACAGTCTGACACTGTTGACCACTAGGAGCTGTCCAGTACAACCACAGCCTGCTGACACTGTTGACCACTTAGGAGCTGTCCAGTACAACCACAGCCTGACATGTTGACCACTATAGGAGCTGCCCTGTACAACCACAGCCCGACACTGTTGACCACTAGGAGCTGCCCAGTACAACCACAGTCTGACACTGTTGACCACTTAGGAGCTGCCCAGTACAACCACAGCCTGACACTGTTGACCACTAGGAGCTGCCCTGTACAACCACAGGCTGACACTGTTGACCACTAGGAGCTGCCCAGTACAACCACAGTCTGACACTGTTGACCACTTAGGAGCTGCCCTGTACAACCACAGTCTGACATTGTTGACCACTTAGGAGCTGCCCTGTACAACCACAGCCTGACACTAGGAGCTGTCCAGTACAACCACAATCTGACACTGTTGACAACTAGAAGCTGCCCAATACAACTACAGTCTGACACTGTTCATCACTGGAGCAGAAGGGGTTAAGTGCCTTGCTCAAGGGGTACTTCAGTGGTTGATGATGAGGAACGGGAGAGCGTTATTCATTCATCTCCCCGCACCCTGTTATTTTCCTGCCGGTCCAGGGGCATACATATGTAGCCTAAAACTGAAATGTGTGATTTCATCAAGTATTATGTCAGGAGCTGCTCCATAGACAATTAATTGAATAAGATGGTAAAGGTGACACCGAGAGCACCCAGGGCGATGTTCCGAGTATATATACGACGTACATATTCTGTTTCAGAACTGAGAACACTACTGTAGAATAAAGCTAATTTGGGTATGAAAACATTCTGTGGGTCCACAACATCAGTCTCCCATTAATTGTCTATGGAGCAGCTCCAGACATTATACCTGTCGTGTCTTGAGTCTTCTCTGCGTTCTTCTGGCTTTATTGGAGAGTAGCTCATGTTCACAAATATTAATTGAACTTTCCTGGGCCATGAAGATAAGTCTTTATTCCGGGTGGTAGCACCACCCTCATCCCCTCTTACCAGGAGCAGGGTTCGCACAATGTCCTTGAAGTGCTTTAAGTGCTTGATTTAAAAGAAAATTGAGGCCTGAAATTCCTTAAACGGCCCATTTTTTAACAAGGTGGTTAAAAAGTCCTTGCAATTCAAATCAACCATTCGCATTGAATGTTTTGTTCATCCATGATCAAATTGTTCTGAATCAAGAAATTGAATTTTTTTCTGTTTTAATCAAATCTGACGAGTCGCTGTCTCGCACGCTCCAACTGCTTTTCCTCATTTATTCGCGTGTGATGCTCTAGCTTGCTCTGGCTGACCAGCAGGCCAAGAAGATGCTTAAAAAAAGGTGAATTGTATCCTTCGAGTGACATCCTTGGAAATGAAAAAAGTCCTTTAATTTCATTTAGCAATGTCTGCAGGAACCCTGTAGGTGGGTTTCTCTTTGGTTTTAACAGTCGTTCCTGCAGCAGGCTGAGCTGTTTAGCCTGATCCCCGGGTACTCTGCTATATTGAGAGGTCCTTGACCCTCCAATCCCACCAGGGTGCAGCGATCAGGCCAAGCCATGAGCTGATGGGATTCACTTCACGAGTGTGTTTTAGAGCTGAACCACCCGCGTCCCGCGCTGGACTACTGTGCTCTCTCCAGCTGAACCACCCGCGCTGGACTACTGTGCTCTCTCCAGCTGAACCACCCGCGCTGGACTACTCTGCTCTCTCCAGCTGAACCACCCGCGCTGGACTACTCTGCTCTCTCCAGCTGAACCACCCGCGCTGGACCACTCTGCTCTCTCCAGCTGAACCACCCACGCTGGACTACTCTGCTCTCTCCAGCTGAACCACCCGCGCTGGACCGCTCTGCTCTCTCCAGCTGAACCACCCGCGCTGGACCACTCTGCTCTCTCCAGCTGCAGGTCTTTAGAGCTGAACCACCCGCGCTGGACCACTCTGCTCTCTCCAGCTGCAGGTCTTTAGAGCTGAACCACCCGCGCTGGACTACTCTGCTCTCTCCAGCTGCAGGTCTTTAGAGCTGAACCACCCGCGCTGGACCACTCTGCTCTCTCCAGCTGCAGGTCTTTAGAGCTGAACCACCCGCGCTGGACTACTCTGCTCTCTCCAGCTGCAGGTCTTTAGAGCTGAACCACCCGCGCTGGACTACTCTGCTCTCTCCAGCTGCAGGTCTTTGGGACAAACTGTCCTCTGGGATAGCTTAGCTTGCAGAAAAGGCCTTTTTCATAATTGATGGGTTGCTTGAGTGGCGGAGAGAGAGCAGAACGAATAGCTTATTGCTGCCACCCGTAGCGGCCGATACAGTCTTACCGCGGTACACGGTTTGCATGCTAGTTAGTTGCCATGTTTACATTTACATTTAGTCATTTAGCTGACTCTTTTATCCAAATCGACTTACAAGGTTTGTACGACAAGTCAGTAGGAAGGGTACAACTCTTATCAGCTCATTCAGCTGAGTAACAATGTTCATCAAAGTGTTCAGACTTTAGTGCTACAGTGTTTGAGTGTATGTTAGTATATTAGGAAGAGTGCATATTGGGAAGATGTTGCTATGCATGTCAATAATGAGGATACAACGCTACCACTGCTCATGAATCAATACGCTGACGTTCTAGTGGCGAAGTGCTCCGACTAGGGGTGTAACGATTCGACCTCACTTCGATTCGATTACGATTTTTCAGGCAACGATTCAATGCATCATGAAATCTCTTCATTTGACCACGATTCGATACATTTTCTATTCATTTTCTTAATTCCCCCAAAAATGTTGAATACACAAATGTGGCTGGGGGAACTGATTCACTCAGCA
This sequence comes from Notolepis coatsorum, assembly GCF_963971535.1. Lineage (NCBI taxonomy): Eukaryota > Metazoa > Chordata > Actinopteri > Aulopiformes > Paralepididae > Notolepis > Notolepis coatsorum. The sequence goes on from NC_140165.1 coordinate 27,180,739, forward strand.
TGAATGGACTATATGTCAATAAAAACAATGCACATTTTTTTTTTTTTTTTTTTTTATTTCGATTATAATAGATTCTAACATACCGGTATTCAAATCGATAAATCGAATCGAACACATTAGAATCGATACATTTAGATTAATCGATGCATCGTTACACCCCTAGCTCCGATTGATTGATTGATTGAAAACTTTATTAACAGATTGCAGAATCAATGGGTACAATACAGTACGGCTCAATACACACAATTGTTAAGGGGATGCAGACCAGAGAAAGACTTTCGTCTTGTTTACATCAGGGTCCCCCATTTTCAATTCATCAGGACATATATGACATACATCACATGACATACAGATAGTCAGTACTGCTACATCTATACATTTATGACATACCAGATTTGCAAATACAGTTGATTGATTGATTGAAAAGTTTATTAACAGATTGCAGAATGGGTACAGTACAGTACAGCTCAATACATACAATTGTTAAGGGGATGCAGACCAGAGAAAGACTTTCGACTTGTTTACATCAGGGTCCCCCATTTTCAATTCATCATAACATATATGACATACATGACATACAGATAGACAGTACTGCTACATCTATACATTTATGACATATCAGATTTGCAAATACAGTACTGTTTGTGATACAAAAGTGTCCAGAAAAGGAGTGTATATACATTTGGCATAGAAACTGTACATTGGAGGAGGTTGGTTGGGTGGGGTGGGGTTGGGTGGGTTGGGTGAGGGCTGTACATTGGAGGTGGGGGGGGGGGGGGTTGGGAAGGGGACACACACACATTTTACACTGTACATTGGAATATTGACAAAGCCTTACTTGGTCATTTACTGTACAACTAGGTTAGGACATTTGTAGGGGCCAGTTTCGAATTGCAGTCTCACGTAGGTGTTTTTTTAGAGTGTTTTTGAAGGTGGGTAGTGATTCACATTCCTTTACAGCTTTAGGCAGGGCGTTCCACATTGATGTGGCATAATTGCGAAACGTGTTTAGTCCCTTGTTTGATCCGAATCTGGGTTTTACATGATTTGTGGAGCTCCCTCTGGTGTTGTGATCGTGGTATTCACTGACCTTTGGGAAGTATTTTGACATGTACATGGGTACCTTGGTCGCGTAGTGTATCTTGTAGACCAGGCCCATTGCAAGTTGCTGTACTCTGTCGTCTACTCTAAGCCATCCTAGGTTGTCAAAGTGGGCAGGGGTGAGGTGGGTTCTAGGAGTCAGGTCAAGTAGTAGTCTGACTAGCTTGTTTTGAGATGTTTGTAATTTGTTTTTTAGTGCCTTTGAGGTGCTTTGGTACCATGAGGTGCAAGCATAGTCGTAGTACCCTTGAATGAGTGCTCCTGCTAGAGTCTTCAGGGTATTCTTGTTTACCAGAGCGGAGATCCGGTACAAGAATCGCGTTCATTGGTTGACTTTTTTTATTACATTGGATGCCATTTTGTCACAGGAAAGATTAGCCTCTAGGATGGAACCCAGGTAGGTAATTTCATCTTTCCTTGTGATAATATTGTCACCCACTGTAACCGAGAAGCCGTCGGTCTTGCTGAGTTTGTTATTTGAACCGAAGAGAATGGACTCTGTTTTGCCCATGTGTAATGATAGTTTGTTGTCGGCGAGCCATATGCAGATTTTGCCTAGTTCCGAGCTGAGGGCTTTTTCAACCTGTAACTTGTTCTTGTCAGAGACCAGCAGGGCTGAGTCGTCCGCAAACAGGAACAAGTTGCAGTCACAAGCTGACGACATGTCATTTGCATAAATTAGGAATAGTAGCGGTCCTAGTATGCTCCCTTGTGGAACACCACAGCTCACTGTGAGGGGGGGGGATAGTGTACCGTTTACTTCCACCATCTGTTCCCTCCCCTCCAGGTAGGATTGTATCCAGCTCACTGATAAACTATCAAAACCAATTGCTTTTAGCTTGTCAATCAGAATGGTGTGATTGACAGTGTCGAAGGCCTTTTGTAGGTCCAGCATGACCATGCCGCAGTATTTGCCCGCATCCACCTCTTGTTTGATGTGGTCGTTCAAGTAGAGAAGGCATGTGTCAGTGGAGTGGGATGTTCTGAAGCCAGATTGGAATTCGTAGATTAGATTTTTTTCCGCGAGGTACTTTTCGATCTGTTCGTATACTATTTTTTCCATGACTTTCGAGATGGATGTAAGGATAGAAACAGGGCGGTAGTTACTCGGGTCTAATTTGCTGCCCTTTTTGTGCAGGGGTGTTACTCTCGCAATTTTGAAGTCCTTGGGGACGTGTCCCTGTTTTATGGAGAGGTTTATTATGTGTGTGATGACTGGGGTGATGGCTGCTGCTGAGTCTCTGAGGAATTTGGAGGGGATGTTGTCATGGCCAGTGGCCTTGTTTGGTTGGAGGGCGCTCAGTTTTTTGAGTACCTCATCTGTAGTTACTATTTCCAGTTTGAAGTCGTCTTTGTGGACGCCTAGGTTCTTGTAGTATGCTACTATGTGTTCTACCCCATACTGCCCTGAGTGGGAGGGTAGTTTGTTTACCAGTGTTGTGGCTATGTTTGTGAAGAAAGTGTTTAAGTAATTGGCTACATCCAGCTTGTCTGTGATGAGCGTGTTGTCCGTCTTTATGTTTATGTTTGAGAACCTGGTTTTGAGTTTTTTACTGCAGCCTAGTTGATTGTTGAGTAATTTCCAAAGTTCACGTGGTTTATTTTTGTTTTCCTCGGTTTTGTCATTGATGAATTTTTTTTTAGCAGTTTTGATCATGGAGTTTACGTCATTTCTTAGTCTGTTTCTTTCTAGTTTGAGTTCAGTCACGTGGTCTTGGAGTTCACTGCTCGTGCTTTTGGTAAGCTTTGACTGACTTTTACGAAACTCAGAGCATTTTTTGTCTCTGGCTTTCATAGCGGTCAGTATTTCAGTGTGCATCCATGGCTCAGCGCGATTTTTTACCCTGGTGGTTCTTAGGGGGGCCATGTTGTTTAGTATTGATGAAAATTTGGTTTTGAAGCCAAGCCAAGTTTCTTCAACCAGTGTACCATTGAGTTCATCTGACCAGTCCAGACTCTCCAGTTCAAGGTTAAAGGCCTCGCTAGAGTAGGTTTTGAGGTCTCTAGATGTGACTGTTTTGTGACAGCCAGCCTTTAGTTTTAGCTTTTTGCGGGTACAGAATATCATATAATGATCACTTAACCCGCATGCTATAACCCCTTTATTGGATATCTTGGACTTGTCAGAGGTCAGTATGAGGTCAATGGTAGTCTGAGTTGATTCACATATCCTTGTGGGTTGGGTGATTAGTTGGCTGAGGCCGTGCAGATCACAAAACCTATTGAAGGATTTGAAGACGGGTGCATCTTTTTGTTGCATATCCGTGTTCCAATCCCCAATAAGAATTTTTTCCGCATCCTCAGCTCCAGCTAAGCACACATCCATAGTATCATAAAAGCCAGTTTGATCTGGCGGTCTGTATATTGTGCCGACTAGAACAGATTTTGCCCTTTCAAATAAAATTTCCACCCATACGGTTTCAATTGTCTCATGATGAAGGTCAGTACGGGTAATGAATTTGGTGTCCTTATGTATGTACATACAAACACCACCTCCATACTGGTTTCTGTCATTACGGACTATAGTATAGTTCTCTATTTCTATTTCAGGGTCTGTTACAGATGGATCAAGTTTAGTTTCAGTAAAGCATAATAAGTCTACCTTACCGCTCATAAACAGGTTTCTTATTTCGTCCAGCTTATGCTTAATGCTGTTCACATTAAGGTGAAAGATGTGTAGTCCGTTTTTATTAGCTGTGTTATTGATGTCTTCAAGTTCCAGGTAATGGTTTTCTGGTGCTGCTGTGGGGGAGGGAGGGGGGGGGCTTTGTTGTTGTCTCCGTGAGGTCTGTGTGCTGATGTGTGGGGAGGGGGGATCCTTTGTCCTGTCTTTTCTGGCGGCAATCCTTTGTTCTCCTGGGCTGGTAAACATAGCCAGCCTGGCTAGGTTGGCTAATTTATCAGGCGATTTGTCCGTGGGGTTGCCGGTTGGATTTCTTGTGATTTGCACCGGTGTTGTAGCCTCTGGTTCATCCCGTCTAGTTCTGGTCCCTCGGGCGTTCCGTTGTAGTTGCGCCGGTGATCCAGTAGTGGGCGGTGGAGGGTTGTTGATGTTGGATGATGCATTGGTCGCAACGGTGGTCGTCGCTGTTTGCGTCTGTAGTCCGAGTTGTCTCGCTTGGTACCGAGTGATAACTGGACCTGGGTTCAGCGGAATGTCTCCCGAAAGAAGCAGGTATAAGAAGATCATTGATCTTCTATCAAACCTGCCCGATGGGGGTAAACTCTTTCGTCCCGGATTCGACGTTAACACGCTGTGTATTGCTGCAGTCCCCATGGATGGATGTTTCCTCTCCGAGCCATTTAGAAGGTAAAAGTCGCAATGGGACTCTTTTTTTACCTTATCCACTCCTGTCTGGTGGTATTTCCATGTTGAATTAAGGTACTGATCCGTAATCCAAAGTAGGGTGAGTAGAAAGTGTATAGTAAACCTTGTTGGTGATTTACTTTGACGTCGTTGTTGGGAGCTGAGAATAATGCGACTGTCCATGTCGAAAGCCGGAAGCCTGACCCTAAGAATCATCCTCATCCTCACTGTTGGCCTGTGGTTGTTGTGGCAGAGTTAAGGGGGAACATGCCACCCAAATGATTGAAAGGAGAGTTCAGTCAGTATCTGTGAACATGAGCTACTCTCTCAAAGCCAGAAACCAGAGAAGTGAGACTCAGACGTGATGTCATCAGGTATAAAGTCTGGAGCTGCTCCATTGATAGTGAACGGGAGACAGAATGTTTGTTTTCTTTTAATTATTTTATACCCAAATGAGCTTTATTCTAACAGTAGTGTTCTCCGTTTTGAAACATAAAATGCACCTGTATAATCGGAACATTCCCCTGTGTGATCTGTCATCTTTCCACACCTACCGAGCAGCTTCAGACTTTATACCTGGTGACATCACAATTTTGAGTTGTAGCTACTAGCACTCAAACACACTTCTTGGATTAGGGAGAGAGTTTGTCTTTACAAATATTGCACACTGCTTGCAGCCAATCACGTGGCTGCTTTCAGCGCTGTCCTGGAAAACGTGGTCCCATCCAATCAAGAGTGATTACTCTCAGGCGGAAATGGGGTCGCTGCTCCCTTGTGATGTGGTGGTGGTGGTGGTGTGAGCCTAATTTCCCAGTACCATTAGCCCAGATATGGCCCTGATATGGCCCTATGTGGCTGGTGCTTGACTGCTGCCCAGACCGCTGTGCTGATGGACAAGTCGCACATAAGAGGAGGAAGGATGACCGAAGACGGGACAAAGGAAGGATTAGTAATGTGGGGCATTTGAACATTTTCCCTTTTCAATAGAGTCAAATAGGCGTATAGGCTCTTATCAAGGCATTGCTGTTATGCCTTATCCTTTTTTTAATTAGATGTAAAACCCCAATTCAGGATTTCTTTTGTGACTATTGTCATTTTGGGGATGTATTCATAAGGGTCTTAAATATGATTTTGATAGGTCTTAAAATGTATTGGACTAGATGGTTACTTCTATGTTGCGATAACTTCTCTGTATCTTGTTTAAATGCGTTTGGGGGGAAATGTCTGGGCTGCAAAGTAAGCAGTATGGTATCAGTTCCCCCCCCAACAACTCCTATGGAATAATTACTTATTTCACAGTCATTTTCTTTCATACCTTTTTTGCCAGTATCAAAGTGATTTAAAAAATGTCTTAACATTTCTTAAATGTAACTGGTTGAGACCTGCAGGAACACTGATGCAATGATGCATGCTTCAAGAGGTTGATCTGTAGAGGGAAAATAAACCTTTCTGGAACTTCTTAATCGGATTTAGAATATAGGTCACTTTTACTCCAGTGTTTACAAACGCTTGCCACAATAAACAGACCATTTACAATTTTATTTTATTTTTATATACAGTATAATATATATTGACCCCTTGTCTTGTAGCGTTAGCGTTGTATCAAGAGCTCAGTCGATGAGAGAATGACAACATGTCTCCATTCCAATTCCATACTGTTTTATTTTATTGTTTATGTATGTGGACTATTGATAAGGTATTTTAAATGGAGACTAGATTGGTATATAATATATATATTGTTCAACCAATTCTACTTGCTGCCATGTTTTATTTCAGTGTGAGAGTAGGTAGGAGGCTTGCTGCTGATGAATGCATTACTAGTGCGATGCAGCTAGGTCTGCTGGCCTGTGTGTGTGTGTGTGTGTGTGTGTGGGGGGGGGGGGGGGTTCACTGCAGCAAGCTCCCATCACTTGAACTGCAACCAGCTGCCTGTGTAAAAAGATTGCCGCTTTTGTTAATTGACTACCTGAGATGAAGAAGCATATAAGTCTGTTTGATATTTTTGAACATTATTATCTAAAGATGGTATGTTAGTGTAGTGTTCACCCTTAGTTAAAGACAGTAGAGGTTGAGTACTTTATCTAAAGATGGCAAGTTAGAGTGTTGTTTGTTCATAACAGTAGAGGTTGAGTACTTTATTATCTAAAGATGGTAAGTTAGTGTTGTGTCCATTCATGGTTAAAGACGGTAGATGTTGAGTACTTTATCTAAAGATGGCAAGTTAGAGTGTTGTGTTCATTCATGATATATCATTTACACTCCCAAGTGATTTGGATTGATTTTAAAACTGCAAGTACATGAGCTGTCCAAAAAACGTAAAAACGGAGGACTTGTATGGTTCTTCAGTGCAAGAGTTAAATTGATAACCCGAGTGGTGTGTGAGTGTGGATGTAAACCGTTTGAGTGAAGACGTGACTTGACTACAACACTACACTGATGAATAGCTGTGTGGGTATCCGTAACATCCAGGATATTCAGAGAAGGGAAATTATTTTTAAGTACCCAGTAGGTGGCAGCAGAGCTCAGTTCAGCCCCACCGGAGAAAACTTAAACGCTCCTCTCTTCCTTCTGTTTGTTGTTGTGGTAAATATTTCTCTTGTGGCGAAGAGAAGTTCCAAAAATTGCACCGTAGCCCGGGCGCAAGGCCCAGGTTGATGCGTATGTGTTGATATGGTGTCAGCAGAGATACTCTCACTAGACGTTCATTGAGTACCTCATGCCACCCCATGACAAGGAAAGCTGGGAGTGGGAGGGGCCTGGAGCCCATCTTAGAGAATCTTTATAGTGTTTTAAGTCATGGTGTCACTTTTATGACAGTATTTTTATCATCCAGAATAAAAGCTCACATGCAAATGTGTGGTATTATGTTTTACAGAATCCTCTCGTTTTGATTATATGGCATGATACTTATGGAAAAGTCCCTGGTTTTCTGAGATTACCCATAATCCCTTGCACCTGAAATTTAAATACAGAACTGGTTGGTTGCTATACAAAAGTGTCTTTATCTTGTTATATCCATGTAAACTTGTTGATTTTAGTTTTTACATCGATAAGGACTTTATTTAAAGGTCCAAACTGTAACCTTTTGACCATTATTTAAGTTTGATTTATAGATGCGTGTATATATCTTTCTCAGCTGAAAATATATGGTGTGTTCTTCTACTCTAATGCCCATGCTGCACTCTCACAGCATTTTAGATAACATTAAAAACGAAATTATGTTGCTGTCAACCTTTTTATGATGAATTGAAAATGTATGATGAATTGAAAATGGGGGACCCTGATGTAAACAAGACGAAAGTCTTTCTCTCGTCTGCATCCCCTTAACAATTGTGTGTATTGAGCTGTACTGTATTGTACCCATTCTGCAATCTGTTTAATAAAATGTTCAATCAGTCATTATATTAGCCTATTGTATTAACCAACCTGTCAATCAATGTAGGAGTGATGACCCACCTCCAAGCCATTATCCTATGTTTTGAATTTTGCTGGTTGGAATTCCCTCTTGTCTATATTAGGATTAGCCATGAAACCATTATGATAACCATGGAAAAATTCCGGGATGGTTAGTAATACCGTTCAAATTTGAATTATCATTAAAACTGTGCTTTGATTACCGCACTTTGAAAAAACTCAGCGGTAATTACTGTCTAGACTGTTTAGCATCAACCATGTGTGTGAGTGAGAGAATAATAATGTAACTACACCAATAATAATAACAATAATTTATGCAAACACAAAGTGCATAGTGCTGCACATTTTATTTTCAGTTTTCAATTATTAAATTATATTATAATACTTGGTGAAATGATTTCAGTGTATCAGTACCTTTTGAGAATGATCAACACATAAAAAAATATATACCGCGATAATACTGATACTTTTGGTCACTGTAATCGTGATAGGAAATGTTCATACTTTTACATGTCTAATTAGGATTATGGATTGTGCGTATATAAATATCATTGTTGTTTTGCATTCCAGGTGGTTCTGCTGGGGATGGATATCCTCTCTGCTCTGGTGACCAGACTGCAGGAACGCTTCAGGACACAGATTGGAACTGGTAAGATAATGGCTCACTGGTTTACAGTCACTAAGTACTTAATTATTTTTTTTATCCACTTTTTCTCCTCCTGCTTTTTCTGTGTTTCTCTCCCATCCCGATTTTAGTCGTTATGCCAATTCCCCCCTCCCCTTCCTGGTTGTTGCTCACATGTGCCCCCCACTGGTCGGTCTAGGGAGGGTTGATAGATACTATCACATGTCCCCTCCGATACATGCAGAGTCAGCCAGCCACTTCTTTTCACCTGCCAGCGTGGACTATCATTGGTGAGGTGTAACGTGTAGGAGGCTCACACTACCCTCACCATCTCCTGTCCTTGCTGTGCAGGCGCCCTGACCGACCCGTAGGAGTCGCTATTTACAACGACCAGATTACTTACCACCCATCGACTCCCCTCCCGCTGACTCTGCCAATTGAGTCAGTATGACGGCCGGCCCAAGCCGGAAGCAACGCTGACAGCCGGATTCGATACCTGTGTCTCTCGCGTTGGTGACGAAAGCTTAGTCCGCTGCGCCACCCAGCCACACTAAGCACTTAATTTAAAGGACCAGTCTTTTCGACATATGGGTTCCAAGTCATTCTGGCCTTGATACAAAAATCAAGGCACTTTTTTCTTTTTTTTTTTTTTTTTTTTTTATAAATAATCGTACTTACTTATTTACTTACTGAAAATTCTTTATCTTATGTTGATTCACCACTACCATAGGCTTTACATTGTATCTGAAAATGTGTCTTGAACATCACATAAACCCATGAAATTGAATAAAATACTAATTCTTAGTTGCATTTATTTTCCTAGTATTCCCCCCCCCCTGAAAATGTTTTCTATCGTGCCATAATATGGTGTCTAAAAAGAAGAGGAATTCTTCCTCCTCAGATACTGTATTATATCACAATGGCAAACATTTTCAGTAAACAAGTGACACAATAAAACAAGGTAATATTGTAAAGTATGGTAATACGTTTTTAGAAACGTATCTGATTTGTTACAAAGTGGGAGTCTTTAAAGTGCTTGTATCAGTTTTATTTGTTTTGGAGATTATTGATTGAGCATTGAGGTATAAGGTATATCTAAAAAAACCTTTTTTAAATGGCTTACTAATTGATTCATAACAGTTAACTCCTAAAGATTCCTTTATGAAGCTATCAGTGAAAGGCCTCCGCTGCACTGCTAGCAAATGTTAAAAGAACACGCCAACATTTTTAGAAATTAGCTTATCGTCTTCTCCAGAGAGAGACAAGAAGATAGATACCAGTTTTCTCTCTGTGCGTTCAGTAGAAAGCTATCTGGCTGCATGTTAGCCTAGCTTAGCACAATGAATGGAAGTGGACAGTGACTGCTAGCCCAGGCATTGTCCAACTAACACCACTCCCAAAGGCTACCTGTCACTGTCCGCTTCCATTCATTGTGCTAAGCTAGGCTAACGTGCAGCCAGATAGCATTTTTAACCCTTTTATTTGTACCTATGATTTATCTCCGCATTTGGGTTTAGAATTCTGGTTTTGTGACAATGTTCTGAGTGCTTGCGTTTTGTAGGATTTCTACCTACCGTATGTTTTTTGTTTTGTTTGTCTTTGTGTTCCATCAGTTCTACCCAGTTTAATAGATCGGTTAGGAGATTCCAAGGACCAAGTGAGAGACCAGGACCAAGCTATGTTGTTAAAGATCATGGATCAGGCTGCTAACCCACAGGTAGACACTCACTCACTCACTCACTCACTCACTCACTCACTCACTCACTCACTCACTCACTCACTCACTCACTCACTCACTCACTCACTCTCACACTGCAGCTATTTCAAAGACATTTTATTTTTAAAGAGCTAGGTGATATGGGCAACATTTGTTTAATACTGCTGCTGCAAGGAATGTTTCTTTGGATTACTTTTAATATACAGTTTTTATAGTGAAAATCCATATCTTTGCATGGATCCATGACTGTATACCTTCATATCCAATAGACGTCAGCCCTACTATTTTAGAAAAGTCAAAGAGACCCCTGGTGTCTCTTTTCCAGTGGAATTTTGTGAGATTGTTGGCTAATTTGCTTATTATTATTTGTAAAATCAACCTCTGTGCTTCAAACAAAAATAAATATGTTTTAAAGATATGTGAAACTATGTTCAACACACTTCCAAGTCATATGCTAAAATATTGTTGGGGTTATTGTTTTATGGCAGTCAGATGAGATGTTGGGAGTTTGTAAAATATGTCTGAATTGAAATATCAAATGATGAATTATCTCAGGAGATTTTGGCATCTTTCCTCCCTGATGCTGCACATTTAGGGGCAATATTTGAGTCACAGAGGCAATTCTGCCCCTTGCCTTTACTACTCACTCACTCACTCACTCACTCACTCACTCACTCACTCACTCACTCACTCACTCACTCACTACTCCTCCTCCTCCTCCTGGCATTATAATATTCTCCAATACTGCCAAATTTAATGTGAGATGGTCTCCTTCGTTGTGTGTCCTTTATTAGTATGTAAGGGACTGAATGTTCTTTGTGTGTCCTTTATTAATTATTAGTAGTACGTATGTTCTTCTTTACGTGTCCTTTTATTAGTACGTATGTGACTGAATGTTCTTCTTTGTGTGTCCTTTTTTAGTACGTATGGGACCGATTGTTGGGAGGCTTCAAGCATAAAAACAACAGGACCAGAGAAGGGGTCTGCCTTTGCCTCATCTCCACGTTAAATGTGTAAGTCTAGAACAACAACACATTCTTTTGGAAGTATTATGTTTTGTGCATGGTTGTAATACTTTTTATTTAAGCCATTGTTTTTAATTATATCATGTTAAGACTTATAGCACATTAGAGTTAAGAGTATAATATGTAACAACATTATAGATATTAGAAGCTGTTGTGAAGGATCAGATTAAACCGAATATATATATTTATTTATGGATATATATTTAATAGTATTTGTATATCGTTTGATATCCCTTGTATATTCTTTGTACATATACACTGAATATCCCTTTAGTCTACTACAGCCCATAATAGTTCATTCTCTCATTGGACAAGAACCTGGCGCCAGCAGACAGGCCCCTTGAGTCAAGTTCAATAGTGCCGACGAACATGTCCCAACTAGCCCCGGTTCCGCGTAGGAATACGGCTACCGAAATACAAATGGTACTATTTGTTCACCGTGCATATAAATAGGGCGCAAGTAAAGTAGAACTTTCTTTTAGTCCATTAGTCCTTTACCCTCCAACCTAGTAACAGACGTGAAGCCTCACCCACGACCCACGTGTGGTGCAGTATGGCCTATTTTGGCCCCAGAATAGGCATTGAGACCTCGTGTAAATTCATAGCTGAATTGTCATAGTTTGGCACTGTACCGTCGAGTGGGACGTATTTCTATTAAGTTAATAATAGTCTATGTATGGTGCATCGTTCGGTTAAAGTTCTAAAGTGAGCAGCACCCCCATCGTTCCTCGCGTTATCTAGAGTCTTAACCAGGCTGGGCAGACCACGCGTGGTGCTTTCATCCGAGGAGTTCTGGGCGAGGACGAGTGGACCTGCACATTGGATTACCTACCCGGACGACTGCTGAGCCTATACGGCATGGAATATCTATTTGCTTTGGGTGCTTTGATTTGTGGAGCGGATAACAGCCAACGCCAGTGAGTGTTGGAATTACCCCCGAGAGGAGCCCAGGTGAGACGGCGCTCAACCCAGACCGAGGCCGCCTCGCTTCTCCTTCGTTGTGGACCTACAGCTACCGTCTACAAGAGGGCCCAAGTGTATTCATCTGTGGATCAAGATCCTGCGGGCACTGTTTTCTGTACCTGAATTCTCCCCAGGAATCGTTGGCCAGATGGGATGCAGCTGACGGCTCTCCAAACCCCCCCCCCCCCCTTACTGACTTACAACCAGCAGGACCCCTTTAGTATCCCGCTATAATCTTTAAGTACCATCGCTATAGTTTCCCTAAAGAACCAGGTTGTATACTTGCTTCCTGCGTAACCAGAGATTGGACATTCAGTGTTGATTTGCCTACGAATACTCATTTGCCTTACAAGTGCATTCAAATCATAAATGTAATTAAGTGAATGTTGTATATACCTTTTGCTATATTAAACCTTCGCCTGTTATATTTGTGTGGACCTGATTTCATATGTGGGAAAGTGTTCATCATACTTAGATATCGTGTACTGGATGGCCAGAAGTTAAAGTACATCAAGCGGTAGTGGTTTAATGATACCATACTTATCAATACAGTCATGGAATTGTACCCCTCAGTTACAGAAGCTGTTATAACTTGTCATAACAAGACATGATGTTAAAAATGTTTTGTATTAAATTAAATGCGAAATTAGAAACTGACCCATTATGGCTGTAATTTGGTCTGGTAATGTCATGTGTTACTAAGCATAACTATGCTGTATTATAAATACATACAAGTATGTTTTGAAATCCTTTGCACACCCAATGTATTTACACATCTACACCCAATGTACTTACACCTGTACACTGACCCAATGCACTTACATCTGTACACTCACCCAATGCACTTACACCTGTACACTGACCCAATGCACTTACATCTGTACACTCACCCAATGCACTTACACCTGTACACCCAATGTACTTACACCTGTACACTGACCCAATGCACTTACACCTGTACACCCAATGCACTTACACCTGTACACCCAATGTACTTACACCTGTACACTGACCCAATGCACTTACACCTGTACACCCAATGCACTTTCACCTGTACACTGACCCAATGCACTTACACCTGTACACCCAATGCACTTACACCTGTACACTGACCCAATGCACTTACACCTGTACACCCAATGCACTTACACCTGTACACCCAATGTACTTACACCTGTACACTGACCCAATGCACTTACACCTGTACACCCAATGCACTTACACCTGTACACTGACCCAATGCACTTACACCTGTACACCCAATGCACTTACACCTGTACACTGACCCAATGCACTTACACCTGTACACCCAATGTACTTACACCTGTACACCCAATGTACTTACACCTGTAGTGTACACCCAATGTACTTACACATGTAGTGTACACCCAATGCACTTACACCTGTAGTGTACACCCAATGTACTTACACCTGTACACCCAATGTACTTACACCTGTACACCCAATGTACTTACACCTGTACACCCAATGCACTTACACATGTACACCCAATGTACTTACACTTATACATTCAATGCACTTACACCTGTACACCCAATGTACTTACACTTGTACACCCTGACCCAATGTACTTACACTTATACATTCAATGTACTTACACTTGTAAACCCAATGTACTTACACTTGTAAACCCAATGTACAGTTACACTTATACAATCAATGTACTTGCATGTGTACACTCAATGTACTTACACCTCTACACCCAATGTACTTACACTTAGTTGTACAAGCATTCAGTGACATTGGGAATGTGCATGTAATCTCTTATCCAAAGGTTCACAACCTCTCCTGTGACTTGTCTTTAACAATGAATGTACATAATACTCTAACGTAAAATCTTTAGATAATGATACTCTATATCAGCGGTTCCCAAACTTTTTTGGCCGTGCACCCCCTGTCACCTCCCGACCTAGCTGACGCACCCCCCAATGGGTTTCTGTTAGAAACAATTGTTGCTGGTCTCCGTGCACAGATTTTATTTTTTATTTTATCTCTTCCCACGGCGACTATGGATAGGGAATTTCTTTATTTAATTAAAATGTTCACGACAACATGGATGCATGTACTCTGCCAGCATGTTTAATATCCATAATACTAAAGGTTTGACTATTTTATGAAATTGTATTGTAAAAAAAAAAAAGTATTATAATTTCTTTTAATTTACCACCATTAGCCTTTTCATGTCACGCACCATCTAGAGGGCGCTCGTGCACCACAAGGGGTGCGCGCACCACAGTTTGGGAACCACTGCTCTATATGATAACTCTCCTCATGGACTCCCAATATGTCTTTGTCTGCAACATTGAATTATTTACCTGTCTCCTTTCAGATATGGATCTCAAAGCCTAACGCTCAGCAAAATTGTACCCCACATCTGCAATCTCCTTGGAGACCCCACAAGTCAGGTATTACCTGCTTACATTTTCATACATATTAGAGGTGTAACGTTACGTCACGTAGGGGTGGAACGGTTCACAAAATCAACGGTTCGGTTCGTATCACGGTTTTGTGGTTTTGGTTTGGTAAAAAAAACTTTGAATATTAAGCTTGTATTGCCAAATTCTGATGTTTTTTTTTTTTTAAACCTTGAAGCCTGTAAAGGCATGATGACAGACGGACGGACTACATAACAACCGCACACTCTGCAGTGGGCTGTCGCCCCCTTACAGGTGTCCCTGAAACATAACCATGAATGTATGATACGTTTGTAACACAGCAGGGTCATTACAACACTAATCAGCCAGTAATCTCTCCCGTGAAGTCTGCGTTGTGTTGTTTATACCTTACTCATCGTACTGGCTGATACACAATATCTCTTCCCCGGTAATCCATTCGACTCAGAAGAAAAACGACACACTGTTCTGAAAAGTCTTCGAAAAGTCTTAATTCATTATTCTAATGATCTCTCTATCAGCCCGGTGGTTGTCGTGGCCTAGTGTTATCCAAAAGCCTTCCCTGTTGGCCGAAGCTAGCTCGTGGCAACCGGAGGGTGGGGGCTACGCGTCAGCTTCCCTTCCCCCACCCTACAGCTCCTGAGGTCTCTGTCTACATGTCTACGCTTCGTTTCCTAGTCTGAGTCAAGCCGGAAGAACTCCCAGCTATAAAGTATAGTCCTTAGCAACGACTGATGGCCCATAGCAACCGCGCAATGCATCTACGTCTCCTGTCACCTATGACCCAAATCTTCCCCTACCAGTGGCCTGCCTAGCCCCCTAGCAACCCACCCTATCTCATCACTATAGCAACGGCTTCTCTGTTGATATTAACTCCCCTCTCTAGCCGACCAGCTATCTCGGGGGATGCGACAGACGACCTTGGCACTCACACACCCTGCTCTATGGCTCTATCCCCGTCTAACTTGGAAACACACACACTGGAGGCACTGGCTGCCTCCACTTTAAGATCTATAGATCCGTCAGAGTAGATGCTGTCATCTACCGATATTTACATTATGTACACATTGAAAAACAAGTCTGATCTCACAATAGGCTGAACATTTTTCTTGTTTGCCCACTAATATTAACCGCTGTAAACACACACACACACCAATTTACCAACTTTCTTATGTGCAACTTTCCCTCACAGCTGATCCGAGAAAAAAAGACAAAACGCAAACATGCTTTTGCTCGTCTGGACTAGTCCTCTGAGCTCCTCTCCAGTCAACCTGCTGTGGGGCTTAAATCCAAAATATGAACAAAATCTCCGCCATTGCTGTGTAACATGTGTCATCTCTAGAGCCTTTTTTCTCTGCTTCATGCGAAGTTAAATCTACTCTAGACGTGAAAGTGAAACGTAAGCTGCTCTGTACTGCGACTCTGCTGCACAGACCTATAAAATAGCAATGCTCTCTCCGTGCAGACACTTTCAGTTTATAATGTCTGACCAAGTATTGATAACATGCTTAGTATTAGAGTTCGTTTTTTGGGTCACTGATATGTGAAATGGGTTTTTATTTCTATTTAAGAAAGCATACACTGGTGGGTGTAAAGTAATTTACTCTGTCGATGATGCCTGAACACAGAGTAACACCGGTATCACAGACTACGCAAGCCTAGGTGGAATGTACTACTGTCTGTTCAAATTAAATCA
This sequence comes from Notolepis coatsorum, assembly GCF_963971535.1. NCBI lineage: Eukaryota > Metazoa > Chordata > Actinopteri > Aulopiformes > Paralepididae > Notolepis > Notolepis coatsorum. The sequence goes on from NC_140165.1 coordinate 27,197,001, forward strand.
AAAGAAACCTAGCCCGGTATTTTTTCCTGTTGTGCCAAACTTGTACCGAACCGTGACCCCAAAACTGAGGTACATACATAACCGTGGCTTCTGTGTACCATGGGGGCGGCGGCAGCAATAGTTATGAAAACATACCTTAACTCATTGGACGCCACCGCTTAAGTGCGCCAGAGGGCGGTAGAACGCCAGCGCTTTAATCAATGGGAGGAGTGGTAGATTTGCGAGTGCTTAAAATATATCTTAAATTATGGCTATGGGTCTAATACACCTGTCGCTTATCAATGAGTTTCTTGCAGTCAACATGTACAAAACGGATTGTTTTTTCATCGGTACATTTCCGTTTTATACCGTTTTGAATAAGAGTATAGTTTTGGTGATTTCTAGTAATTCCAGAGAAAGACGCGATAATAGCCCTTTAGTGGAATACACAAAACATGTTGTAAATTTTTTGATGATTTATGAGTTTTCAAATAAACGCTAGATTATCGATAGTATGTGTCCTCATGCATGATACAGAAGCGGGCTGAAAAATCGCTTATCCGTGCATTGGTCGGCGCCAACGGCACGCACACACACACACACACACACACACACACACACACACACACACACACACAGACACGTTGTGATCGCTGTGAAAGAAACATCTGATTAACCCAAGATTGGTAACATAGAGTCCTTACTTCACATCTGATGTCCTGCAAAAAGATTAATCCAATTCCTGATCGCCATTCCAAATATTGATTGCGTTTATTGATCCAACGTTATATATCCAAAACACATAATCCACGCTGCTCAGAGTGTCCCCAGTCAATGTGGTATAATATACTGCATGCCCGAGAAGGAAAACCTGGTGCACAGTCCCAGCCAATCCAATCCAATGATGTGCAATACCATCCGGGAGACGATAGGCGGCGGTATTTGCCCTTTTGCGAGCTCAGACCCATTCCCAACGAAAACATCAGGTTGGATGGATGAAAATGAATGGATATCTCTAATAAAATAAATAATGATTAAAACCCGACTATACTCGTGATTGGCGCTCAAGCGTCTGTGAGTTAACCCGACTATACTCGTGACTGGCGTCCAATGAGTTAATATGTACATTTTAACCAGAATATGGCTAATGGCAGGCTTACTCTGCATTTAATTAAATTAACCGCTGAAACACTCTACTCCTTCAACTGTGCATGGCCATATTCAGCATTTGTTTATTGTTTATTTATAATATTATTAGCGACAGACACCCCACTGATGGTGAAAATGATGCATTGCAGCTGAGCCATAGCTAGTCTGTTTAAGAGAGATCTGTACTTCATAATTTTTTCTTCTTATCTTGCTTTCCTTTTTCGAGTAGTTTTTTGTCGTATGATGCCTCATCCTAGAGTCTCTGTCATCACCGGAACCACACTTCCTCCCCTACAGCAGGAAGCCGTGCCCTGGGACTTCCTGAACACACACACACACACACACACACACACACAATACACACATGCACACACACACGCGATAAACCTCCTCATCAATCAAATATAGGCCTAAGCATTTACAGAATCACGTTTTTGTTACTTGTTTATGAGGTTATTTTATGAATTTTAATGCATAATCTTTCGACAGAATTTCACAGGCTCCCATGCATCCAACATGGCTGCCTCTAACCATTAGTAACCAAAGTGGTAGAGTAGGTAAAACATTGGAAAAGCACAATATTACTGTTTCACAGATTTTTTCTTTTTACAATATCCAGTAATAAGACACCAGATTATAAAATTTGTTAATATATTTGTCATATATCAACACATAGCAACCGTTGTTTTGCACATAGCAACCGTTGTTTTGCACATAGTAACTGTTGTTTTTTGCACATAGTAACTGTTGTTTCATCCAACATGGAGGACAAATGGGCGTTAAATGTAAACAGGCTGGATAAGCTGGTCAGCAGTGTTCATTTTGTCAGCTATTTTAGTTTTAGTCTTGGTCATGTGTCAAATGCTCCTTTTTCACCTTCATTTATTTTTCGTTTAGTCAGTTTTAGTCAACTACAAGTCTCGATTTTGTCTTTTTTGTTTTAGTCTAGATTTAGTCAGGGGGAAAAGCTTTGTTGACGACCATATTTAGTCATCATTTTCGTTGACAAAATTAACACTGCTGGTCAGGAAGGCCAGTAACATGCAGAGCCATATAATAAGAGTTGCGACACTCTCATTGAGTTTCATTGTTATCGTGGAATGCGGAAGTGGAGCGCCTCATGGGCCGTACGTAGTTCCAAGCACAGAAAGCTTCCAGCTGAACGCCATTCATTTTCATTGTTTCCGAGGCGGCACTCGCTGGTAAGTTTACTTTACTTTACTTACTGCATTTTTCTTTTTTACATTTTAACGCTTTAGCAGACCACTCATGGATTTAGTCAATAGTGGTATTTTATGTAGCCAGCTTTAGTTAATGTTTATCGTAAGTTAATAGCTTGTTAGATTCTAAATGCAGTTAGCTAACGTTACTATACGTTCGTCAAATGTATATACTCTCTTTTTTAGAAAAAAGAATCGCAAACAATACTGTATTTGTAAATCTGGTATGTCATAAATAAATGTATAGATGTAGCAGTATTGTCTTATCTGTATGTCATATGTTATGATGAATTGAAAATGGGGGACCCTGATGTAAACAAGACGAAAGTCTTTCTCTGGTCTGCATCCCCTTAACAATTGTGTGTATTGAGCTGTACTGTATTGTACCCATTCTGCCCTTAATTTGTCCCTCAATATCTGAAATTATGACATGGCATTGTCAGTGTTACAGCGAGGGTGTGTAGGCTAGTCATTGAAATATTAAATATTATATAAATAATTATATAAATAAATTATAACTTCACGTTATTCATACCAAAGTTCATTTGGGCACATGTGCTGGAGGTTTTGTGGTGGTTCTCACAGCGGGACCCTTCCTCTTGAGTCTTGAGTCTTTGGCTTAGGGCGATGCACAAATATGGTTGTAGTCATGTACATATTACAGTAAACACATTGAACCTGTTGTGGAATATTTTAAATGAGCCCAACAGTGAAACTGTAGAAATTCAGAGGAGTCAAATTGTATAAAAAATAGAACATAGTTTATTATCTGTTTCTATTGCCATAGAAAGAGTATGCACCGTTTACAATCAGACACACAAAAGCGTCTGCCCAGAAAGTGAAAAAGAGCTCTGGTCATACTTACAATAAATACATAGTTTGACATGACGTCAAAAGATGACAAATTAATAACAGATAATGACAATAAAGGTAAACAAAGATGAGATTACAGGTTTTGTCGTATCTGTCACAAGATTGATATGAAGACAACAAGAAAAAGAACATGTGATTTACTTGGACATGTCACATCTAAGTCTAGCTGAATTTCCTGAATTTCCCCAAGCGGATTAATAAAGTATCTATCTAAGCTGACCTGACCTTTTAAGTTGTTGTCTGAGCTGTAACTCATATAGTTAAACTATATGAACTAGTCAACCATTTTCTTCTGTCTGTGTCCATACACCCGTATCCCTTTCTCGGACCGATTGGTGCATCCGAATGCTGCACAGCCAACCATGGTAAGACGTCGATCTATAAAAGTTAGATGTTTTGATTAAGCAAGCAAAATATTTATACTAAAATACCAAGTTTCCCACAGCAGAAACTGGTGGGTGAACTCTAAACCCTCTAATATATTAAAATCAAATCGAGTTTTATTGTCGCATACACAATCATACACCTCTTGAAGCAGGATGCTTGCATGCTGTGGAATGGAAATGTTAAGAGATGGATAAGAGATACAAGATGTGTGTTGTTGTAGAGTGCATGAGCAACTCCATAACTCTATCTCCCCGTTTTGTTTTCTAGGATAAATTACCACTATAATGACGTCCGTGCATGTGTCCAGTCTGAGGTTTGTGAGCAGCAGTCGTGACAGCAAGGCCCGAATCTAGCACTACCAACAACAAGAGTGAAGACTGGACCTCTACCTGGACATATTATAGGCCTATAATAATAAAAAATATTGGCTTAATTGAGTAGTTTCTGGCATGATTGACATTTAGATTAGATTAGATTCAACTTTATTGTCATTTGCACAGACTACAAGTACTGAGACAACGAAATGCAGTTTAGCATCGAACCAGAAGTGCAAAAACGTACATATTATGTGTAATATTCATAAATGGAATAAACGGTAAAGGTAGGTATGAATGTGCTAAGATACAGTATGAACATTAACAGAATGAACTGTAGGAAAAGAGTGGTATGAATACGCTAAGATATATACAGTGTGAACACTAGTAGTAACAGTATGGACAGTATGAAATGTAGCATTTGAGTTAGTCATGGATGTATTAGAGCTCTTATAATACATCAATGGTTATAGTATGAAATGCAAATGCTAAGAAATGCAGAGTAATAACAGCTTGAGGTATGATATTCACTGCATTTCCATATTCACTTTGTGCATGTATATGTGAATGTACTGTAAATGTTACAGTATACAACGTTAGCCTATGCATTCATATTTTTCGTAACTTATCCTAGGTTATGGGACAGCCCCCACAGACAACAGAAAAACTGATTAATGCTGTTTCTCTGCCACCCCCAGAAATGCTATTATATATATATTGAATGTAATGTGTTGTCAACATAGTAACTGTAATGTGGGCTGATTAATAAAATGATGCTTGAGTGTTTAACAACTGCCGTTAAATGGCTAATGTAAAGTAAAACAATAGTCATCAGTAGCTAGCAAAGAAAGTATTATAAATGTAAATAATAAAGTAGCAGACATAAATGGTAGAACACAACAGTGATCAATGCACATTATGTATTCATATTTATTTACAGAAAATTGCTGTAACAGACTAGTAGTAGTCGCTGCTGCACCTCTTGTCTCGCTAAAATCAGGTTGCCAGCGCTGAGTGCAGATTTGTTGAGGAACTATGGGAGCTACATGAACCACGTGATCGCGTGGCGGCGAGATCACAGTGTCGCAACTCTCTTTTAGAAGGCTCTGGTAACATGGTAGGGGTGGAGCTGCTGAACTCTCTAGCGGTGGTGGCGGAGAGGAGGAGCCTTGCTAAGCTCCATGCCATCAGGGACAACTCCTCCCACCCACTATACACAGACTTGGCTGACAGGAGGAGCATGTTCAGTGCTAGACTAACACTACAGGCACAGCAAGTCCTCCGACAGCCATCAGACCTTTTACAATGCATCACTGTGCCTCACTGCATCACTGAGCACAGGGTGACAGTTACCATCTTCCTGGACTTTTACTTTTAAAACAACATTTTTCAATATTACACTTACTGTAGACTTCTGTATATTTTTACTGTATATTTTATACTAGAATGTATATACATCACATACGAAATGTGAATCCCCGACCGTACTTTATTATTATTATCTTATACTTAGGCTTGTTTTATTCTTTATTATTAGGCAATTTTCTTTTGTTCGTGACTTTGTTCTGTCTACCTAAAAGTTGACTGTGAGCGATTTGTAGTGCCAAATTTCCCTCGGGATGATTAAAGTATTTCTATTCTATTCTATAAACATGTGTGAAGGTGAAAGGCCTCTATTGGCTATAAAACACTGTGGTATAAAGAATACAGTCAGACTGTGTGTTCAGATATCTTTATCCACCTAAAAGTAATGCAAGTAATGCCTATTTGGTCAATGGTGAATGGACTGCATTTATATAGGACTCCAGAGTGCTTTACAACTTATGCCTCACATTCACCTGTCAATTCGCACACCGACGCCGGAGGCTACATGCAAGGTGCCAACCTGCTCATCAGGAGTGTCTTTGCTCAAGGACACTTTGACATGCTGCCGGGAGGAGCTGGAATTGAACTGGGAACCTTCCACTTTCCAGATGTCTAAGCTAGTGGTTCCCAAACTGTGGTGCGCGCACCCCTTGTGGTGTGCGAGCGCCCTCTAGGTGGTGCGTGACATGAAAAGGCTAATGGTGGTAAATTAAAAAAAATTATAATAATAATATTCTTTTTAATTTTTTTTTACAATACAATTTCATAAAATAGTCAAACCTTTAGTATTATGGATATTAAACATGCTGGCAGAGTACATGCATCCATGTTGTCGTGAAAATTTTAATTAAATAAAGAAATTCCCTATCCATAGTCGCCGTGGGAAGAGATAAAATAAAATCTGTGCACTGAGACCAGCAACAATGTTTTCTAACAGAAACCCATTGCGGGGTGCGTCAGCTAGGTCGGGAGGTGACAGGGGGTGCACGGCCAAAAAAGTTTGGGAACCGCTGGTCTAATCTACTTTCTAAGCCACTTTCACCCCGTATTTGAGAGTTTTATCACCCAGCCACTGTCATTATACTTCAAACTCGGTTCAGAAATGATGGGCTGGAATAATATGGAGAGTTCTGTTGTCTGGAAAATGTGGTAGATCTCCTGATTTCAGAGTTGTTGGCTTCAGATGTTTTCAGACATTGTGGGTAAAGGTGTGTGTTCCCGGCTTTGTGTGTAGGTGCGCGACGGCGCCATGAACTGCCTTGTGGAGATCTACCGCCACGTGGGTGAGAGGGTGAGGATGGACCTGGGTAAAAAAGGGCTGCCTCAGTCACGGTACGTCAAAGCAAAACCCAAATATATAAAAACAACATGTCCATATCATAGCATATCATGACATTGCGGCAATATTGCAATGGTAATTGGATGAGATTGTTTTGACTGAAAGCAATATTGACAATTTTGTAAAAACAAAGGCATTAAAAAAAAGTAGTACTGGAGAGAAACCAAAATACAGTCAAAATATTGTTATACGGCCAAAAATATCCAAACAAAAAAAAGTTATATTTTGTCTATATCGCCCCCTGACGCCCAGCCAGCCCTGCCTACGGTAATGGATGCAACTTACAGTGAATGTGAGTCGATGTATTTTTGGACACACAGACACTCTGTGATGAAAATATTTTCTCGACCCATTTAATTATCTCTCCTGAGATCCGCTGACTGTGTGAGATGAGCCAGTAGAGAAGTCTGTAGAAAAGCATCTAGGGGTGGAGACGGGTCGTCGTGTCCATATGAAGTAGAACAAGTCAGACAACATGATGTATACCAATTTCCTCTCTGTGCGTTCAATAGAACTGCAAGCTAGCCGCCTAGCTCACTCTCTCCATTTTTGCCTTTAACTTTGGTTAATGTTCAATCCAGCGTCCAGTCGTCCACTCCTCCCCATGCAGGCTTTTTAGTTCAGAAATGAACTAACTAAATCACAGAAATGAAAGTAAAAAAATAAATGTAAATGCCACTTTGAATAAAATCAGAGTTTAATGACATGATTTTAATTCATGATTTTAATGACATGATTTTAATTACAGGATTTCAATTCACGATTTTCATTCATGATTTTCATTACATGATTGTAATGCTAACTGGCTGTATGACTGGCTCAATGATCCCTTTTTTATAATCATATTAACGTGGATAACTTTGTGTCCCCCTCAGATTGAATGTCATTTTCAGTAAATTCGATGAAGTTCAGAGGTCGGGGAACATGATCCTCTCACCAGGGTCTGGTAAGTGCAGCTTCAGAAGGTTTGGTGTGTTTGAAATGTGAACGCTATATCAAGTGGTGGCCAGTAGGGCTGACCTTGACTAGTCGAATAGTCGAATAATCGATTGAAAGGAGCCATAGTCGACTGCCAACCTCTTAGTCGAATGCCAAAAAAAAGTATTATTATTATCTTTTTTTTATCATTCTTTCCAAAAGCAAAGAGGCCTAGAAGCGTGGCTAACGCTGATGGCGCGCATACCAGTGAAGCTAACTGCCTAAGAAAACTGGCACAGAGGCACTGAAAGAGGATTTCACCCATCTAATGAACACACTAGACGGATATTAAGATGTATCCATCAGTGGACCAATTGCATGCTTTCGCAGAGGACAAGAAGCCTTCAGTCGACTCCTTAAACCCCCCACAGCCCAAATGGAATGAAAAAAATTATATATTTATATATATATTTTTGCATTCGGGGGGGGGGGGGGGGGGGCTGTCCCCTTAGTCGGTTTGTAATACCTGTTGCACTTTAGAAATGGCTCTTATTTGGATATAGAGCTGCTGCTAACTATTATCTCTTGCTCTCCCTGCCTCTGTCTCCGTCTGTCTTTATCTATAAGATATTCCTTTATTTATCCCCTTGGGGAAATGCTGGTGTCATAGCAGCGTGGGTGAGGGGAGGTACAGGTATGGGCAGGGTAATAGATGAAAGATATAAATATAGGCAATACAATTCAATCTGAATATAAAATATGAGAAAATAACATTATAAACAAAGGTGCAGATGAGGTACTGTATACCCTATCAGTCATTATATACGTTATACAGTGTCTCTCTCCTCTCTCTCTCCATGCCCATAATACGAATCCAGAATTCATCGCTTGATTCAAACAGTATGACCTGTTTTACAGAGAACATCAGTGTAACATCTGCTTTCCAGCCAAAGTAGTTGAATTATCTGCACACTGGCTGTGTGTGTGTGTGTGTGTGTGTGTGTGTGTGTGTGTGTGTGTGTGTGTGTGTGTGTGTGTGTGTGTGTGTGTGTGTGTGTGTGTGTGTGTGTGTGTGTGTGTGTGTGTGTGTGTGTGTGTGTGTGTGTGTGTGTGTGTGTGTGTGTGTGTGTGTGTGTGTGTGTGTGTGTGTGTGTGTGTGTGTGTGTGTGTGTGTGTGTGTGTGTGTGTGTGTGTGTGTATATATAACATTCAACTGTCTTTTCTATTTTCCCGAGGGGATTAAAAAAGGAACACTTGACTTGACTTTTTCTGACAAGTCTGCATTCAGTACACAGTAGACTTGTTGAACCAGTCCTGCCTATTGAAACGCACCCAACTCTCCTGAGTTCTGTTGCACCGGCTCGGGCTGGATGGTATAAGGTTGTATGGTGGTGCTTAAAGGGGAAGTTCTGATTTTTGGAACCCTAGCTTTTAACTTACCAATTATATTGTAGATTGGTTTGAATCCTTTCTTCGCACAATCCATGCTATTCCTCATGCCGGCTCCGGATAGTTAGCCACAAACCAATGCAAAGTCAATGGGGTCAAGCTCATGTCTGTACAAACGGACCGAGGACAACTCGGATCTACTTTGTCTGCACCGTGGAACTCAAACAGCAGCAAATGAGCAAACTATCCGTTGCTAGTATGAGGAACAGCATGGGTTGTGATGAGAAAGGACTCCACTTACTATATGTCTGAGCATTATTGTACAAAAAATACAGCATGACTGTGTGCACTCTCCCAGCCTAGTCGTGGAGATGCCGAAGTACACCTTTTAAATGTCACGATGAGTGCTTCACATCTGACACTTTCTTTCCTTGTTTATTTTCCACGTGACAGTGAGGCAGCAAGGAAAGCTGCGTATTCAGTCAACATGTATGCGGTCGTTCCGTTGCAAAGTGCTTGGAGCAGTAGCTGGTGCTTGAAAAGCTCTGTAGAAATGCAGCCATTCATTACCGACTGCCTTGTGGTAGTTCTTTCCATGCGTTCAGGGATTTGAACGTGTTTGGTGAGGTAGTCTGTCTCGGTTCTCTACAGTGGGGTGTGTGTGTGCGTGTGTGTCTGTCACTTGGGGCATTGCAACTTGAGCCCTGTTCCTTTGTGCTCTGGGAGGTGCTGAGGTTTTGTCCCCCTTTCGCTGCAGAAAAATGACCCCTAACGGAACAGAACTGAGCCAGAAACTATTTCAAAGCGGGGGAGGGGCCTGTTCGCAAGAGTAAAAGAGTAAAGGGCACTGGTCCCTCCCCCATTGCAGCCCGCTGTCACTTCTAGCAGGCGGTTGCGGTCAAGTTCACTGTCATTCCAAATCCCTTCAAAATCGCTTCACAAAATCAATTTACTTACTGATAAGGGTCTTAAAGTCTTTAAAAGACTTACATTTAATAGTTAGAATCTTAGGCCTTAAAAAGGTCCTAACTATGATTTTGATAGGTCTTAAAAGTGTATTGTATTAGGAAGTTACTTCTATGTTGAGTTGTGATAACTTATTTAAATGTGTTTCAGGGGAAATGGCTGGGCTGCAAAGTAAGCAGTATGGTAATAGCCCCCCCCCCCCCCCCCCCAACAATTTGTATGGAAGCACGTCTTTCATAGTAATTTTCCTTCATACTTTTTGGCAGTTTGTCTGTGAAATAAGTATACATTTTATTCAGAGGGTCGTAAAAAGTCATACATTTACTTGTTGAAACCTGCAGGAATCCTTATCCTGCTAATGATGGCATGTTCATTCTCTGTCATTTCTTTGAGGAATTTCTTACCTAACCTATTTGGTGGAGGTTTTTGTCCTCCAGACAAAGCTTCTTTCTGGAGTATTTTGCACGCAGCTTTTTCATTATTTTCTACAGAACGGTGCGCTCCGGTGTTTAGGGTGGCGCTGCCCACTCCATGCTATGCTCCTCGCTGCTTTTCGCAAGTGGAAAAGTGGAAAACTATCCTACTTTTGTGTAGAAAAAAAATCGAACTAGGAAGCTTTAATGGGGTAACTTTTTTTAATCCTCACCACAACATGCAGACAAAAGTTTTAACCACCCACAACAGAAAATGGCAGTCCTTGCGCATTTCCAATGCAGATTAATTTAGGAACTATTTTCTACCAAAGTACACCTGCCATATATTGTTGGATAGATAGCTCTCTGGGTAAGAGGAACATTTTAGAGTGAACTGTCCCTTTAACTCTCACCTGTGGTGTAGGCCTGACATCAGAGTCAGTCTTCCTACCCTATTGTTGACATCATGACATCAGAGTGAGTCTTTTCACTCTTCCTACTATATTGTTGACATTAATCAGTCAGTCTTCCTACTATATTGTTGACATCAGTCAGTCGTCCTACTATATTGTTGACATCAGAGTCTGTCTTCCTACTATATTGTTGACATCAGAGTCTGTCTTCCTACTATATTGTTGACATCAGAGTCTGTCTTCCTACTATATTGTTGACATCAGAGTCTGTCTTCCTACTATATTGTTGACATCAGTGTCTTCCTACTATATTGTTGACATCAGAGTCTGTCTTCCTACTATATTGTTGACATCAGAGTCTGTCTTCCTACTATATTGTTGACATCAGAGTCTGTCTTCCTACTATATTGTTGACATCGGTGTCTTCCTACTATATTGTTGACATCAGAGTCTGTCTTCCTACTATATTGTTGACATCAGTCAGTCTTCCTACTATATTGTTGACATCAGAGTCTGTCTTCCTACTATATTGTTGACATCAGAGTCTGTCTTCCTACTATATTGTTGACATCAGTGTCTTCCTACTATATTGTTGACATCAGAGTCTGTCTTCCTACTATATTGTTGACATCAGAGTCTGTCTTCCTACTATATTGTTGACATCAGAGTCTGTCTTCCTACTATATTGTTGACATCAGTCAGTCTTCCTACTATATTGTTGACATCAGAGTCTGTCTTCCTACTATATTGTTGACATCAGAGTCTGTCTTCCTACTATATTATTGACATCAGTGTCTTCCTACTATATTGTTGACATCAGAGTCTGTCTTCCTACTATATTGTTGACATCAGAGTCAGTCTTCCTACTATATTGTTGACATCAGAGTCTGTCTTCCTACTATATTGTTGACATCAGTGTCTTCCTACTATATTGTTGACATCAGTGTCTTCCTACTATATTGTTGACATCAGAGTCTGTCTTCCTACTATATTGTTGACATCAGTGTCTTCCTACTATATTGTTGACATCAGTGTCTTCCTACTATATTGTTGACATCAGAGTCTGTCTTCCTACTATATTGTTGACATCAGTGTCTGTTGTCCTACTATATTGTTGACATCAGAGTCTGTCTTCCTACTATATTGTTGACATCAGAGTCAGTTGTCCTACTATATTGTTGACATCAGTGTCTGTCTTCCTACTATATTGTTGACATCAGAGTCAGTTGTCCTACTATATTGTTGACATCAGTGTCTGTCTTCCTACTATATTGTTGACATCAGAGTCAGTCGTCCTACTATATTGTTGACATCAGTGTCTTCCTACTATATTGTTGACATCAGAGTCTGTCTTCCTACTCTATTGTTGACATCAGAGTCAATCTTCTCAGTCTTCCTACTATATTGTTTACATTGCCCTGAGTGCCAAAGTCTGCTTCTGTTGACTTTTATCACAAGAGGCCCACCGTCAGAAAGGGAAGACCTGCAAGTAAAATCTCCCTAATTTGTGACTGGGTTGATTTGTAATGACAGGACTACAGGCTACAGACCTCCTCAGTGTTGTCGCAAGAATATCTTGCTATGCTTTGTTTGGGTCAGAAAGGTATCACATTAGGAGGCAAATTGACAAATGTCCTTCCTTCAGACCTTGAGCCTTCAAGGGGTGCGGGGGCGGGGGGGCAGCAGAGTTTAGGTTGAAAATAAGCTGAATGATCTACTTAACCGGCATGTCTTGTGGCCATAGAAGCGAGCCTTGTTAAGCCACTTCAAAGGGCCCCTCTGTTCGTCAACCAATGATAACTGACAGCTGATGTATGTCACCTGAGCAGGCAAATGGAAAGCACCTCCGCCATGCTGGACACCAGGTTATAGAGGGAGGGAGAGATGAGAGGGGGAGACTTACTCAATGTCAACAGATGCGTGAGGGAATATGACCGTCAACCCTTTGTATATTATGGACAGTGTCTCAGCTACATCCTAATACTGTCATCAGTTGAAACATACGTGTTATATTGTATATTGAGCATATTGTCTGGTATAGTTCCACTACTTGATTTGTTTATGTCTTGGTAATAATTTGTCAGTGTTTAGAATATATAGAGAGAGATGGGGAGAGAGATGGATAAGATGCTTTATATTAGAGAGAGAGAGAGTGAATGAATTAATCCATGTTAGTGGAAGAAGTGGGACTCTTACTTTGCTAGGCCAGCACTCTTATTGTGTAGGAGGAGGGGGAGGAAGGGGGGCGGCCCCGCTGTCGTCCTTCCAGTCACAAGATCAAGAGGGGAGGGGAGGGAGCAGAGGAGGAGGCAGTGTGGGACGTTGCAGTGCAACAGCAGCAGGACGGGACGGAGAGACAGGACGGCGGTATTTCCCCCCTCTGCTCGCTGTCAGCTGTGTGTGTGTGTGTGTGTGTGTGTGTGGAGTAGCAGCAGCCCAGCGCTCCATTCCTAGCATGACCACAGGAGAAGGTATTGATCTCTCTCTTTTTCTTTCTCTCCCTCTCTCTCTCTCACTCTCATTCCACCCTGTTGATCAGCTGGCCCGAGGTAAACGCAGTGGCACCTGGCTTGTTATTGCAGGTAGAGGTCTCTCTCTCTCTCTCTCTCTCTCTCTCTCTCTCTCTCTCTCTCTCTCTCTCTCTCTCTCTGGTGTATGGGGTGCTCTACTATATTACTGATTCTTATTCTGAGGAAGGTGTTTTTAATGCATGCATAATGTTTTGCCGCTTTCTCTTTGGTGTGAAATTTTAATAACAGTCTCATGTTATTGCACAATTCTATCGCCACCCTGATTTATATTAGTCCTGGGTACTTGCACAGGGAGCTGTGATTCGATGCTGTTGTATGCCTTGCACTGTATTCATAACTACCTACCTCATCCTATAGTCTACCCATATATTACTGTTTACATACCTGTATGATGGTCATGGATAATAATTCTATTATACTGTACATATATTTGTCTACAACGGTTATATCTTCATATATCCCTGTTCACATACTTGTATAGATACCTTACTACCATAGTATATTTATACATGTTTTAAACCTATTTATACCTGTATCGCTGTATAGCATAATAATACTGTACATACAACCAATAGCTAGTAAACCCGTCTGGTTCTGTAAGGGAAGAACAACTAGTAAACCCTTCTGGTTCTCTGTAAGGGAAGAACAACTAGTAAACATGTGGTTCTCTGTAAGGGAAGAAAAACTAGTAAACCCTTCTGGTTCTCTGTAAGGGAAGAACAACTAGTAAACCTTCAGGTTCTCTGTAAGATTCAAGAGTTTATTCATCACATACATACCAGGGCATACATTGAAATGCGGTTGGTCATGCCCGCTACGATTGTGCAATAAAACGATAGTAATAGTAGTAATAATAATAAGATAACTAGAATAGACATGGTAAATAGACATGTTAATAAATCGCTTAAAGTCACTGGATCCTATGTACACTCCTATACAATGTGCAGTCTTTATTCTATGTCCCTATGCTATACTTGCTGTTACTAACTACTATGCAACAATCACAACAAGTTCTTTTCTTAAAGTGTCCTTTTTCCTTCCTTTAAAGTGTCCTTTTCTTGTGTCTTTAAAGTGACCTATGGTGCGTTTGTGTGTGTGCGAGTGCCAAATGTTGTGTTGTGTATGTGTGTGTTCATGTGTGCTTGTGTTTGGAGAGATCAGTGTTAATTTTTCTGATGGCCTGAGGGAAGAAGCTGAGCCTTAGTCTCTCTGTTCTTGCTGCGTGCATATGGAGGCGCTTGCCTGACCGCAGCATCTTGAACAGGCTGTTGTTGGGGTGGTGAGGGTCCTTCATTATTCTGCAGGCTCTGGATTGCACCTCCTATTGTATAAGTCTTGCAGAGGTGGTAGTGCAATACCCGTAGTCTATTCTGCTGAGCACACCACTCTCTGTAGCTGGTAAGGGAAGAACAACTAGTAAACCCTTCTGGTTCTCTGTAAGGGAAGGAGGACAAGGCAACACCACCAGTGGAACTTGAATGGCCCTTAAAATATTTGCAGTATTGAGCTTTTTTAAAACGTGTTTGTTTTTACAATCTGATTGCCTTTAAATGGCGCAACATATGAACTTTATATAAGGAAACTAAAACAGAAATTTGACAAAAGGCTAAGCATTGTTAGCCATCGTACTGTTGTTAGATTCTGTGTGAGATTGGTGACCTTGTGGTGCATTGGATCGTGGCATACACATCACGCTGGGAGCTTGTATTTTATACCCTTCATAGAAGGAGGAAGATCAAGGGAGTGTAAACGCTCCCTTTCTTCACAAAGGTTGGAACCTAAACCCATTTAGTTTGCTGGCCATTTTTCATCCCCTCACCCTCTGAATGCAGCCCCTGGACTGAGGTGTGGAGGGACTAGGAGGATTAGGGTTGCAGAGGTAGGAGCCTATTAAATAATGAACAGCATGTGCGGAGATACTGAGGACCATATTAGTTACACAGTGCCCTTCAGTCTAAAACGCTTCATGTATCTGTTTTGGAAAGGAAATGGTTAACTGATGCTGTTCCTTTTTTTTTTTATATATATATATATATATATATATATATATATATATATATATATATATATATATATATATATATATACATTTTAAACCATATTATATTTATTGAGATTTTTCTTTTTCTTTCTTTTACCCGAATAACAAATCAATAAATAAAATAAAACAAAAAACTCTTTCATCAATGGTGTTGACTTAAGTCCAAGGACTTGGTGTGTCTTTACACACAGGGCCTATTGGTAACTGTTCCAATTCCCTTAACCCCAGTCCTAGTTCCGTCAAATTGACAAAATATACATGAAGACAATTACAATGCAAACAGCATCAAACTTCAATTCCCCCCCCCCCCCCCCCCCCCCCCCCCCCCCCCCAAAATGTCCATAATGGACAAAAAAAAAATAATAATAATTAAATGAAAATGTGTAAGTACAAGAGATGCATATTAACACTTTGCCGCCCGACCACGAGTTAATACAGGTTTCGAATCCATGCGTTGTGGACAGAATCACGTATAAAGCCGTGGCAAGTTGTTATTGCTTTTATTACATTTTAATAACCGGGTCAAGGTCGCGGAGCGGCACTGCATATATTCCCTAGTCTGTGAATTCGAGGATGTGCAATACTGGCCAGATCCTCCTAGGGGCGCCATCGCTCCACTGCAGTATGCCCTCCATCTCAATGGAGATTTTTAGTACCTGGATTCTGAACCAGCATCCTGTACCATGCATTACGTTTCGAATCGCAGATTTCACCATGGAATAAGGGGATTTATCATATCAACCAGCCGATCGGCGTATGTGGCTAGTTAGACGAACACTGCTATTGGTAATCAATAATAATAAACGACGTCCCCCGCCCCCCCCTTTCATGCATACATGCTTTGGGACATTCCCGATGATATGCAGTTTGAGTTATTTCTTTAGCATCTGTAAAACGGAAATGCCGTTTGATATAACGTTAGCAGCTATTAGCCCTATAACTAGCCTTCCAGAAAATATACAAGACAAAATCCGCTATAATCCTTATATTCACGGCGCTATAAAATGACAACCTATTGATGCATTTTTTTTTGTCTTTAAGCCATTTTGAAGGGACGGTTTATGAACTCAATTGACAATGAGAATGGACAGATAGCAATACTATAAAGTATAGATTTAGCTCTACAAAAAGACACCGGTCTGTTTACAAAAGCTGGTCCTCAACCACTATATTAGACGGGTCCCAGCGGTCGCCAATGTGTTCAGGATACTTCATGCAGTATATTACCCTTTAGTTTTTAACACCGGTTTTCATTATAACATCCTCTTTTGTCCCACGGCAGCTTTTTAAAAATGTTTTACTATAACACTAAAATGTAATTTGTAAACGATGTTTAACACTTTAATCGCCAAGGACGCCTTAACTCGTCATTCCCCGCCATGCTAATTCTGCCAATGACGCCGTAACACGTCATTGAGATCAATATTTAAAAAAATCTGTGATCGCAATCATATTTCTCCCGCGGAGACTTGAGATCTACTGTTATAATTTATAATAATAATTTATAATAATTTAGGACCTGCTCCGAGGTCATCAATTGGCACACATGCGATGCATGCATGCAATTCGTATCTGCGATTAACCCATCCCGTCATCCTTCCCCCCCAAGGGCAGCCGGGAGCAGACAGGCGTCAACGTGAGCCGCGCCAGGGGACCAATCCAAGTGCTCCTGTCCGTCTTCGTCAAGGACGCCACAGCGTTAGCGATCTTGTTGTTGTGCATGTTTTTCCATTGGGTTTATCTTATCGGGGGGGAAACCCTTGCGAGCACGGGGAGAACATGCAAACTCCACACAGAAAGGCCTGGGAGATACCCCACCTGGGTAACTGGCATCATGGAAACCTGGTCCCCAAGCGGGAATCGAACCCTGGACCTTCTTGCTGTGAGGCGACAGTGTTAACCACTACACCACCGTGCAGAGTCCCTCTCAACTCTCCAACGGTTCAAGAGCGCCATTCCGCCCAAACCGGAAGCCGGAAACGGAAACTGGTGCTCATCCAAATTCCGTCCGATCACTCGCTGTAGGTCCCGGGACTCGAGCTAGACACAATGGATAGTGATCCGTTACCAATAACTCGATAAACAACATGATTTGGACGTATATACTATTATACAACCTGGAGATGGATAGCATATTTCAACATCCCATAATAGGAATATTTTTGCTCCACGCTCATCGCCCAACGGCCCGAGGAGACTGGGGTAAGTTTCAGCGTTTTTTTTACCGTGTTCGATACAAACTGCTCTAATGATCATATCACCCACACTAGATGAATCATCTAACGTTGGCCACGGAATTATAAACGCCCCCCCCCCCCCCCATCCGGTCAACATCAGATGATAAGTAGTAACTTCTAGAAGCACGTCCATTTGAAATTTTGTATCTCGCGCCAATCGCTATCAAACTGTATTTGATCATCAATATAATGCATTTAGGGCTATAAATCACGTTCTGCAGAATGCTGCAGAAAACGATAAAAACATATTTATACTTTAGACCGTATTTTAGTATGAATATGTGAATGAAAAAGTATAACGTTCCTACATCCTGAACGATAGATAATTGACGTTGAATGGGCCATAGTAATGTCAATTTAGCAATACAATTTAAAAAGTTATAGCCCTGCAAAGAAGGGGAACTTCACCATAGACAAATAGAGATGGCAGAGGATGGTATAAGGATGTACATAAGCCTGGCAAAGAAAGTGTTAAAATAAATAAATAAATACAAGTTTTAAATAAACCTTTCTTTTAAGTTTTTTTGTGAACTGGTCGACGATACACAAGCGAGTGTATTCTATCACCCCCTCCCCAGACTCGCCCTCCTTAGCAGAGTGCCTACGATGGTTCATCATTTCAATAACGGCCTAACAGAGTGTAAGAATTTACTCTGTCATGCCATGAGTCATCTTTGCATGTGTGTGTGACTGTGTGTGTGTGAGTCATATTTGCTCAAATATTATGGCTCAAGAGATATCTCAATGGGAAGGAAACGCTTCAGTTATCTTTAGTGCAGTGCAGGCGGCGCTGCCAGAACCCAGGCCTTCTGGTGTCACACTGCCCAGGCCATATTATCCGCTGTCTCCATTCAGTTCACTTGCCTCTTCATTAGCCCTGAGGGGACAGTGTGTTGTGTTTTGAGTTGTTGCGTGAGCCGCCTCCTCGATTGTGCTCCAATTCCCTAACGTCCTCTTTCTGACGCCGTCTCGTCAACTCATGCTCGACGCCTTTTTCCCTTGTCAGGGTTGTTGTTGTTGTTGTTGTTGTTGTTGTTGTTATTGTTGTAGTAAAGAGTGGATACAAATTAAAAACAAAAGAAAGAAAAGGGGGGGAAATAGGTTAAGTACTAACTTACCCAGAATCCCCAGTGGTCTAGTTCAGTGGTTCTCAACGTTGGGTCCTGGAGAGGGTTTTGGGCGCTCTTCTTCAGAAGAGCGGGTTTCAGTGGGTTCTTCTTCAGAAGAGGATATATGAGTGACTATTCTGCCCATAGGCTTCACACTCTTCACTGCTATCTGCCCTCCTACAGTATAGACTGTTATGGAATAACTCAATCTTATTAAACGGGGGTCTGCAGCTTGATATGGAACAATTTGGTGACTATTTGACACCAGAAAGATTGAGAAATTGTGTTGCTGAGGATCCATGGGAGTGCAGTGTCTAATAAGATAAGATATTCCTTTATTGATCCCCTTGGTGAAATTCAGGCATCATAGCAGCATGGGGGAAGGGGGGGGGGGGGGTACAGGTAGTAAAAACAACACAAGCAGTGTAAACAAATAGGTCAATATAATTTACTATCTAACTAACTGAAAAATATATTCACAGTATTCACAGTGTCACATAAGGTGCAGTATGCATAAGGTAGTGTTATAATTTACTATCTACTGAAATATACATTATTCACAGTATCACAGTATCCACTGAAATATACATTATTCACAGTATCACAGTATCCACTGAAATATACATTATTCACAGTATCACAGTATCCACATAAGGTGCAGTATGCCTAAGGTAGTGTTATTGTCCTCCTTGGGTTCCTATTAGTCCTAGGTCAATGTCTGGCAGCAGTCGAGGCCCCCTGTTGTGGAGCCTGGAGGCCGCTAGTCGCTGCCCCCTGTTGTGGAGCCTGGAGGCCGCTAGTCGCTGCCCACTGTTGTGGAGCCTGATGGCCGCTGGTATGAAGGACTGTCCGAGGCGGTTAGTTGAGTGTCGGGGGGGGTATGAGTCTGTCTGTCCTTGTAAATTGTGCATTTTATATAGTGCTTTTATCCAAATCGCTTTACAATTTTGTTCCTCACATTCACCCATTCACACACATTCACACACCAATGCCGGAGGGGTTAAGTGTCTTGCTCAAGGACACTTCAACCCGCTGCCCGGTAGGAGTGGGAATCGAACTGGGAAGCTTCTGATTACTAGAAGACCAATGTACCTTCTGAGCCACTGTCGCTCCCTTGTATTTCATACCCTTCGTAGAAGGGAGGAACAACAAGGGAATGTAAATGCTCCCTTCCTTCACAAAGGAAGTAATGAAGTGATGTAGGGTGGAAGATCATCAATAATGGCTTCAATCATACAGAAACGGATCAGGTCTCTCTGCCAGAGAGGACCACCCAACCTTATACCAGGATACAATAATGGGTACCATAACTGTCACCAGTGATGAGCCTAAGGGCAGAAAGATATACAGAATCCAAAGGCTTTAGAGTGGAAGCAGCAGCATGTCTATAAACTACATATCCATAATCAAAAACAGATTCTGAACATCTTGTTAAGCTGAAGACTTTAAACCCTGGCCAAATGGCAAGGAATACATGTGTTCTTTCCCAGCAGCTAAATAACTCTTCAGACTGAGACATGGCAATGCATTTGTAATGATGTTATGATGTCATGCTGTGGATTCCTATTCAGTTCACATTTGGACTGCATTTATATAATGTATAATCTTCAATTTATATTTTAGCATGTGACTACAGGATAATTTTAAGGAAAAAGGAAAGATTTTACATATATATATATATATAAAAAATATATATATTATATAAATATATAAATATATATATATATATACACACTGTATAATATATGAGTGAATGTATTCAGACAATGACCAGAGTATTTTCTTAGCCAAATGGAGTTTTATATATTCAAAATAATAAGCTAAACAAAAAGAAAAGAAAACCACACAACCATGGTGTATGTGGCCATTCATTCACAAACCCCAAGCCCCACTCAAGTCCAATGTCCAACCTATGAATATGCAGGAGACGGCATAAGCCCGCCCTCTACTATTAAATCCTTAAAGTATTAACTTAATCCACAAAAAAATTGATCTTCATTGAACAGCATAGATCACACCTGTATATTCCTGACTATCTGGATCTGCTGTCTTTTGGGAGACGCATGGATGAGGCTGCCATACTCTCCATCTCTACAGTCTGGAGGTGATCAGAGTGTAGACTGCCACACTCTCTCCTTCTCTACAATCTGTAGACTGCCACACTCTCTTCATCTCTCCCCAGGCCCTGTGATGATGTAATGTTTGTGTGTTAAACGCCTCACCTCCTCTCAGTAATTTTCTAAATTTGCGTCCGGTAGATCAGCTGTCGGAAGCCATTAGGCACCGTCGTTGCCCGGCTACTTTCAGGCGCTGCCAGGTGGTGACCTCGTGACTCGGCAGGGACCAGTGTGCACCAGGCTTTGATGGGGAACTAGGCCCGATTGAAGAATTGATACATGATATTCCTCTGGTCTAAGACAGTCCAACAGTGAATATGAACTCTCCCAAATCTAAAACCTAGAGTGCTAAAATTCTTAATTTGGTGATGTCATCTTGTATACATTCTGAAGCTGTGTATAAAAACTAAAACATTCTCCCATTCATTGTCTATGTAGCTCCGTCCAGACTTTATACTTGATGACATCACAAGTCTCAGTCTTACTTCTCTGGCTTTGGGAGAGTAGCTCATGTTCACAAGTATTGATTGGACTTTCCTCTGCCATGGAGCTAACATATTGGCATTTTTTATTTGGGTGGTGATCCCCTTTTTATTATGGGTGAATTCACCTCAGAGAGAGATGCAGATCCTCCTGCCCTTGTGGCGTACTGGGACTCTCAAAAATAGTTTTGCCGTGGTTTTCTGCCAGAGATGAACAAGCTCCTTGTAAGAAAACATGCAATTAGATCTGCTATATGGTGTAGTTGTCGAGGCAAACGTCACCGATCCAATATGGGAACACTGCCATCTGGTGGATGGAGATGCTTACTGCCTTGACATTGCATTGTTGATTTATTTGGATGAGTTTGTTTAAATTCAGTTTGACTCGACAGCTGAGGCTAGCATACCATATTTGTAGGCTGCTTTTTTCTGTCTAAAAAATGCCCGTCTGACCCTTTAACACACAGAACAGGAAGTTGATAATAGGTGGGCTTCTTCCTCCTGGTGTGAAAGGGGTTCATGTGAAAACGTCCTGGTGTGAAAGGTTTTTCATGTGAAGGTGTACTGGAGTGAAATGGGCTGATTTGAAAACATACTGGTGTGAATGGGTTCATGTGAAGGTGTACTGGTGTGAAATGGGCTGATTTGAAAACATACTGGTGTGAATGGGTTCATGTGAAGGTGTACTGGTGTGAAATGGGCTGATTTGAAAACATACTGGTGTGAATGGGTTCATGTGAAGGTGTACTGGTGTGAAAGCAGTTCATGTGAAGGTGTACCGGTGTGAATGGGTTCATGTGAAGGTGTACTGGTGTGAAAGCAGTTCATGTGAAGGTGTACCGGTGTGAATGGGTTCATGTGAAGGTGTACTGGTGTGAAAGCAGTTCATGTGAGGCAAGTCAGTCAGCCAACCAACCATCTCACCATTCTTCCACTCTCTCCTTCCCCTCTGGTGAGTCATGGTGACATCACAGCTGTTTGACCTCCAGCAAACCAGGCAGAGGCCTCTCCCTTCCTCCCAGTGCTACAAGATTTGGGCCTGTGCTACAAAACTATCAACCTCTAGTACCAGTGCTATCTGCAAAAAAAGTTAACGTACAGCCCTGCGGCTTCTCTCTCTTCCTTTACCTTCTCTCTCTCACTCACTCACTCACTCACTCACTCACTCACTCACTCACTCACTCACTCACTCACTCACTCACTCACTCACTCACTCACACTCACACTCACACACACACACGTCCTCTGATCATAGACTCCCTTATTTAAACAGGCAGGTAATTTAAATACACATTCTTATTCACATGCAAGAAGTGGCAAGAATATATTCACCTATATGATAGTATGTCATACCAGTTAATGTATCAAGAAAAATACATGTCATTTTGATGACGGAACTCTTCAGACAAACTTTTAATTACTGACATGAATTTCTTGTTTATATGCGTCTGTCCCGCAATATGCCCAGACAATGATAATAACCTCTCACATAGTAGTGTGAGAGGGGGAGAAGGAGAACTTCAGTTTTACTGTACAAAAGTATATTTAAGAGATTAACATTGGACTCCATTCAGTTGGATTTGTGACACTGTTTTGATTCCACATAGTAGAAGGGGATGTTTTTGTGACCCTTTATTTTTCCCCATTTGAGGTTGGACACAATTACATTGTGTGATTTGCTTTAGAAGTGCGAGGGATCCGTCTCGACTCCCGGAGTCAGCATTGCCTTGGCTTGGGCTGATCGTCATACTAACTCGTTTGGCTGGGTTAGGGGGAGGGAAGCCGTGGGTGGGAAACTGGCGTTGTGGACAGCGACGCCTACAGGTCAGGTCTGGGCGCTTGCTCAGCGGAGGCAGGACTTGATGAAGGCAGCGTGACCTCCCACACGTTACACTTCACCAATGAGAGTCCTTGCTGCCAGGTGAAAAAAGAGTCACTGGCTGTTGCCACACGTGTCGGAGGAAACGTGCGGATGACTTTGTAACAACAAATGTGCTTTGTTTGTATTAATTTAGGGTTGTGCCATTATTACTATGCAAATGTAATAATTGTGATTGATTTCCTGTAATGAGTTGTATGTGTTGTTTCAAGCATCCTTGACATCCAAGGACAACGATGTAAATAAGTCATTGCGCCTTTTTCGTTCCTATCCTTGACAAAAATGTATAATAGAGTAATAATCTGTATATGTTTTGTTGTCTAAATAAAAACCTTCAACCTTCTTCAGGGTTCCCTTGTACCGACCAGTAGGAGAACATGCGCACAACAACCAGGTAGGGGAGGGGGGGAATTGGCACAACGACTAAAATTGCGATGGGGAGAAAACAGAGAAAAATCGGAGAAAGAGAGGATAAAAAAATAATAATAATAAAGAAGTGCAAGGGATCCAGGGAATGATCTTTGAGTAATGGAATTTTGCTTACTAATGTACCTGTTATACAATGTGTGTTGTTGCGATGCATTGAGGTCCATTGTTTGGTTTTAATGCTTAAAAAAAACGTATGTTTTAGTGAACCTTTTTATAAGAGTAAAGTCGGACACTACATTTTGTGAGTACTCTTATTACTGAGTAATGTTACATTTAGCAGGTTAATATGGCCATCTGTTGTTGCCTATTGGGCTTTGCCATGTTATGATTGCAGCATATTTACCTTATTTTTCTGGACGTCATTTTGGTTGTTTATTTAATTTAATAAACATACATTTGCATAAAGCAGGCACATCTGTCCACTCCCATGTAAGAGTATTAAACATTTGCAAGGTACATTTAGAAACTTTTTTGATAATCATGCGATTATTTTCATTCATTCATTCATTCATTCATTTTAATGTGATTCAACGGGAATCGATTTGCGACTGATCTCAAATGAGATTAGATTAAAATGTATTGTCATTATACAGCACAAGTACAATACACAATCCAACCAGAGTGGATAGATAAATGCTCGCACGCTTAGGCTGCTAGCCATACACCTTTCTCCATGCATATTTATTTCTGGAGCATTTATTTATCCACTCTGGTACTTGTGCTGTATAAAAATAACAATACATTTGAATCTAATCTCATTTTGAGATCAGTCGCAAATTGCTTCCTGTTGAATGGATCGATCTAACTGTTTTAACAGCAATAATATAATCCATTTCAGAAGCGGAACGCACGCAATATGTTCTGTGTTTTTAAAGTCGTAGTTGGGGGTAATTGACCAATGGTAGGCTTTTTTCTTTTTCTCATCTGGGTAAAATTGGGTCTTGCCTAAGAGAATAGCAAAAATAAGAAAACATTGCTGAATCCCAGGTAAGAACAAAATAAGAAAAAATGCTAGTTAAGAACAGAATAAGAGGAAATCTGTTTTCATACAATATATCGCTTTGTGAATAAGGCCCATTGTGAGTATGCACCATGTAAAAAAACCTGGGTAGGCCTGAATCTCCTTTTCATTATGACGGGGCCATCCACAGAACACAAGTACTAGGGTCTTGATTTACTTGCTTTTAAACACGTGTCTGCAAGTGGGCGGAGCCGCTTATCCTGCATACCTTTGGAGCGCACTTTGTGCACGTCCTCAGAAATGAACTGTCCGAAAGATGCAATGAAGCACGTCAAAAGTAGGGGGCAGTGTGGATGTGTCAGGCTAAACGCTAAACCTCCACATGGAAAAGCTGCAAATGAAAACTGATGCGATAGCTTTTTCTGCCTTGATCTCAACATAACCTCCTCGAGTGTCGCCGTGTTTTATTTTTATGTTGCAAATCTGGATAGTGGATTGTTCACGAGGAAGATATTGATTGAGCCCAGGCTCTTGGCTATCCTTGAGGTTGGGGGAGGTGTCAGATCTGCCTTGTGGTTCTTCTGGTCCTTTTAGATGTCACTAGTACACTCACAGTGAAGGCAGGCAGGGTTCTGCATCTTAACACAGCAGGCTGCCTGATGGGAGTTGATCATCAACGCATGTGGGATAGAGAGAGCGAGAAATAATCAAGAGAGTGACGGAGAGTAAAAGAGAGATAGAGAGGAGAGGGGGAGTGTGTGTGTTTGTGACCGCACGATGGGAGGGGGGCTAGTGGCACGTGCTGGTCTACAACGTCACAGGAGGGGCAAGCCAAGGGTGTATGCTCTCCTCTCCCCCTCTCTCCACTGTGAGAGAGCTAGTCAGGGGACAGCCTGCCATGGCGTGAGGACCGAGGAGGACCGACCGACTGACTGACTTAACGGTCTTGTCTTGTCCGTCTGTTCGTCCCTCACTCTATCCGCCGCTCTTGTCTGTGTCAGCATGCTAAGGAAACTGGTTTGTCGGCGCATCTGCTCTTGTAAGTTGCTCTAGTGTTTTTCTACAGGGAAGGGATAAGAAGGAGAGAGGAAGGGAGTGAGAGAGAGGGAGCGGGGGGGTTGTAGTGATGAGGAGTTGTGGAAATAGTATCCATGATTAATGAAAAAGCACCCGGGATGGTCTCGAGTCTGGAGATGAATGGGGGGAGAGAGAGAGAGAGAGAGAGGGTCACCTCAGTGACAGAGAGAGAGAGAGAGAAAGAGGAGGAGATGAAGGGAGAGAAGAGGGTGATGTATGACAACGGCAGTTAGTTCTGGATACGTTTATTCAGGAGCAACTTGATTATCTTGGATTGGGAATGTAAACAGAGAAACAGGGGTGAGTCGTCGGTTTTCTTTTATGAATGTCTCAGTTCATCTGTTTTTATTATTATCCTAGAAGGGATTTTTCTGTTGGAATCTGGGCTTTCCTTCCTACAGGTCCTCAGGGGAGGTGGCAGGTCGGGCGAGTAAGATAAGATATTCCTTTATCGATCCCCTTGGGGAAATTCAGGCATCATAGCAGCACGGGGGGGGGGGGGGGGTACAGGCACATGGTAATAGTAGAAGACATAATACAGGTAATATAATCATGTACAGTAGAAAAGTAAAAAGACTAAAAAAGCAGCAATGGAAGAAACAATTTCTATAAAGCACTGTTTTAAGAGGAACACCGTTCAAATTAGGAATTCAAATATGTTATTTCCATGGCCTGGGAAAGTTCAATCAGTATTTGTGAACATGAGCTACTCTCTCCCAAAGCCAGGAAGCAGAGTACTAACTTCGGGGGTGCGCTGTGTGACGAACCCCCGCGCCTCCCAACAGAAATGAAAGGCACACGAGGGACAGTTGATACGGACACTGTTACAATTTTACACTGTTACACTATGACTATTTGGTCAACTAGTGGAGAACAGCCATGAAGGACCAGGCCAATCTTTTTTACATGTAGCTTCCAAGTCATTCTTGCCTTGATACAAAAATCAAGGCACCATTCTTTCTACCATTTTTTTTTTACCATTACTGAAATATTTGGTGGTTATTTTCCGCTGATTCAGCACTGCCATGGGCTTCCAGTGTATCTGAAATGTGTCTTAAACAAGTAAGTCACCACATTTGACAAAAATGCTGCTAACATCTCATGTGTCACTTGTTTTCTGAAATGGATGGAGAACCTGAGAACTGTCTGACTCCACGGAACACTGCACAGACTCTGGCGAAATGTGCTGTTACTATGTATATCATTTGTACTATTATCTGTAAAGTATACATTGTCTACAGTGTATTACCATTCCATTATAATTATTATGTTCGGTTATTATTATTATAATATTCTTGTATACATATTTTTCCTGCCTGTACCATGCTGCTGCTGCTATGACATGCTATGATAAGGGCATTAATAAAGTAATTGACTTGACTTTAAAGCTTTTCCGTTGTGATATAATACAGCACCTGAGGAAGAAATTGTAGTCTTATTTTTTTAGACACCGTATTAACCTTTTCAGGAAAATAAATGGAACTCAGATGTTCGGTTGGTAGATGTGGTGACTTCATGGGTTCATGTGGTGTTTTTAAGACGCAGAAACACTGGAAGCCTATGGCAGAATCTGCACAACGTAACTCTTTCAAAATGAAGCGTAAAAAAGAAGAATGACACCTTGCTTTTCAAGAATGACAAGCCACATGTCAAACAGACTGGTCTGGCCCTTTAAGAAGAATGACTTTGGAACCTACATGTCAAACAGATTGATATGGTCCTTTTAAGCGTTGAGCGTCAACCAGTAAACTCGTTTTTAGATCCTTTGATCTTTTTCCTCTGATCCCTGTTCTAAATCATCATCCGGATCTTTCTAGCCGTCACTGGCTCGTTTGCCTACGTTGGAATTGCAATGCTGATCGAATATTACCAGGTGGCTTGAAGAGATTCACAAATCGATCGCCCCGAAATTCCGTTGCCGAAGCGCATTTACCATCGAAATGTGTATAGACATATACACTGGTAATCGCGATGGCGATGCGATCACTTGGAATTATTCTTTTTGGAATACCTTCTGGCTAAGGTAAGGTATATTCTATGTCTATTTTACCGAACCTGAAACATGTTTTTCTAACGATCACAGTTTTGTGTTTTACTATCCGTAAAACATGCTCGACAAACACGATCGCGGTTTTGAGTTAAAACGACCCCCCCCCTTGATGGATTTTGTGAAGGTATATACCTTTTTTATTTGGGGTTTCAGGGGATTAACCAGAACGGTTTGGCCTTATTGCACACAACGTGTTTTATCTCGCGATCTATGGAAAAAGACTGGATTATTTTGGGAATGCGTGATGTTTAGCGTGTAATAAACTACAAACTACACTGTGTAGTTCAAACTCTTTTTTTCCATGTTGTTAGTGTCTGTCAAATGAGCCACACCATTGTCTCCACAGCTATAATACAGAACACACACACAGCTCTGCAAACATCGTGAAACACCACGAAAATGACAATTTTAAGCTGGCCTGAAGCGGCAGAGATTGGGACAGTTTATGGCGCTGAATGAGTTAAGAAGAATGACTTGGAACCCACATGTCAAACAGACTTATATGGTCCTTTTAAGAAGAATGACTTGGAACCCACATGTCAAACAGACTGATATGATCCTTTTAAGAAGAATGACTTTGGAACCCACATGTCAAACGGACTGGCCTGGCCTTTTAAGAAGAATGACTTGGAACCCACATGTCAAACGGACTGGTCTGGCCCTTTTAACACTTTGAGTGCCAGCAGGGGGCGCACGATTTAGCGCTTGAGTGCCAGCGCTTAAAGGAAAACTCCAACATTTTGGGAAATTAGCTTATTTAACATCTTCCCTGGAGTTCGACAAGAAGATGCATACCTTTTTTGTCTCCGTGCGTGCATTTAGCTTTGGGAACAGTCGCTCCGTTAGCGTAGCTTAGCTTCATCACTGGAAGTGGGGGGGGGGGGCGGAGCCTGATGTTCCCTACAGGGTCTTACAGTCACCAAATACAACTCCAAAACGTTCCTGTAAACATGTTGTGACCTGTGTATTCACGTGGAGAAATAAAAAATAATTTAATTAGACAATTATGTTTTATAAGCAAATATACTCTGAACTATTTTTTGCCTAACCACTCGAGTCTCTGGGCGCAGTCAGTGGTTTCAACGTGAAGCTGTGTTTGTTGATATTCTCATTCCTTCAAAGGATCCGAACAGATTGAAGTTTATGGATACAATGACTTAAAATCCTCTTACCTTGACGATTAAAAGCCTCCCCAATTTAGAAAACGGTAATCCAATGGCTGGTATTGATAATATAATACTAACTACTGCACGCTCGGAGCTAACCGGAGCTAACACAGAACAGGATGGTAAAGAAAATATAATGACTTCCTTTCTAGGGTTTTCAAAATAAAAGTGCAACGTTTATAGCAGCGGAAAACGTTTATTTTGTACATTATCTAACGTTAACACGAACCTAAACTAACTTTAGGTTAGTTGTAACGTTAGTTTAAGTTCGTACATTTTAAAAACGACCAGCCAGGCAGATTTTTTACCAGCCAAAAATTATAAATGGCTTTTTAGTATATCGCCATGTGTTATTATTACCATATAATACTCTCGTATGCTATTTTCAATTAATATCATAAACAACATAAGGAATATTAGCATAATTTTGAGTGGACTGAAGGAATGAGTCAGCGTTAATAGTTTTAAATGCAAATAATTTATTGAAACATAGAAGTGGGGTCGGGACACACACTGTTTCAACTCACCACCCCCGCATCATATTGTAGTCTAGTCTGTCTTCAAACTTCCACTCCTCTCGAAACTTTTTTATATTTGAATATCAACATTATCTGTCCATCCTCAGTAATCCTCAATTTACTATAATATACTCCTGTCCTGAGTCCTGACTAGTGACTTCATCGTCTTTCCAAACGCACACACACACAGAGAAAGGGAGAGTGCCCCCCCCCCATTTCCCTTTCCCCAGTCCACACTGTCTGCTGTTCTCTATGGCTCTGCCTCTGATCAGGATTAGCTTGTTAGCTTACGCTAACGTAACGTTCATTTCGGGCGATGTGGGCATAAAGGAATGGCGACGATGCAACGCATGTTAGATGCATTTGACCCGTTGTGAGAAAAAAAAACACCACAGACTTATTTCGGGTCACAAAATAGGCGCACTGCTGTGTAGCCCTGCTCGGCTTTAATGCGAGCAGAAGCACGGACTGGGCGGATATGACTCGCGGAGTTGCCATGGGGTTTTTTAAAATAAGAGTATCGATATGAACCGAACGTTGTTAGCTGCCGGAGCCATAGATATTATGACTGGAGCTGCGCTTGGGGTGGAAATGAGACCCACCACGGATTTTCAAAATAAGAGTATCGATATGAACTATTTTGTTACCGGCCAGGTGGCGGGCAGACCTCTCATTGTTACTCGCCAAACCTTAAATCTGCCCGCCATTGGCGGTTGGCGGGTACTTATTTTGTTCCCTGCATACACATATAGGGGACACGTTGAGATATGTGAAAAAAACTCTGATTACTCCAAGACTGGTAAAATAGATTCCTTACCTCAGATCAGATGTTTTCCAAAAAGATGATTCCAATTTCTGATCGCCATTCCAAATATCGATTGCGTTTATTGATCCAACGCTGGGTACTCGAAACACATAATCCACGCTGTTCTGAGGGACCACAATGAGTCCGATCAGCTTGGGTTACATGCCTGAGAAGTTAAATGTGGATTCCGGATTTTTCTTTTCTCATCCATTTTCATTGAGTCCCATCCGTGCATTACCATCCGGGAGACGATAGGGGGCGTTATTTTCTCTGTTCGAGGCCAGATACAGTCCCAATGGTAACGTGAGGCTAGATTGATGAAAAATTCATGTAAATCGCTAATAAAATAAATAACTATTAAACAACGAGATTTCTCGTCATTGGCACTGAACGCATGGCATGAACTAACGAGATTTCTCGTGGCTGGCACTCAAAGTGTTAAGAAGAATGACAAGGAAGAGGTCTATGTTGCTGTTCCAAATAAGGTCATGTTCGCATCTGAACTCTGCTTTTGAGCGAGTTTTCCATCCAGCAGCCCGCTGTGCTGCTCTTCTTAGCCAGGTGTTGCTGCTGAGCACAGGGGGGACAGGCCAGGTGGCACTGCTGAGCACAGGGGGCAGGCCAGGTGGCACTGCTGAGCACAGGGGGGCAGGCAGGCCAGGTGTCACTGCTGAGCACAGGTGGGCAGGCAGGCCAGGTGGCACTGCTGAGCACACAGGGGCAGGCCAGGTGTTGCTGCTGAGCACAGGGGGGGCAGGCAGGCCAGGTGGCACTGCTGAGCACAGGGGGGGCAGGCAGGCCAGGTGGCACTGCTGAGCACAGGGGGGGCAGGCAGGCCAGGTGGCACTGCTGAGCACAGGGGGGGGCAGGCAGGCCAGGTGGCACTGCTGAGCACAGGGGGGCAGGCCAGGTGGCACTGCTGAGCACACAGGGGCAGGCCAGGTGGCACTGCTGAGCACACAGGGGCAGGCCAGGTGGCACTGCTGAGCACACAGGGCAGGCCAGGTGTCGCTGCTGAGCACACGGGGGCTGGCCAGGTGTCGCTGCTGAGCACACGGGGGCAGGCCAGGTGGCACTGCTGAGCACACAGGGCCAGGTGTCGCTGCTGAGCACACGGGGCTAGGTGGCACTGCTGAGCACACAGGGCAGGCCAGGTGTTGCTGCTGAGCACACGGGGCCAGGTGGCACTGCTGAGCACACAGGGCAGGCCAGGTGTCGCTGCTGAGCACACAGGGCCAGGTGTCGCTGCTGAGCACACAGGGCCAGGTGTCGCTGCTGAGCACACAGGGCAGGCCAGGTGGCACTGCTGAGCACACAGGGCAGGCCAGGTGTCGCTGCTGAGCACACAGGGCCAGGTGTCGCTGCTGAGCACACAGGGCAGGCCAGGTGTCGCTGCTGAGCACACGGGGCCAGGTGTCGCTGCTGAGCACACAGGGCAGGCCAGGTGTCGCTGCTGAGCACACGGGGCCAGGTGGCACTGCTGAGCACACGGGGCCAGGTGGCACTGCTGAGCACACAGGGCAGGCCAGGTGTCGCTGCTGAGCACACGGGGCCAGGTGTCGCTGCTGAGCACACGGGGCCAGGTGTCGCTGCTGAGCACACGGGGCCAGGTGTCGCTGCTGAGCACACGGTCGGGGGCAGGCCAGGTGTCACTGCTGAGCACACGGTCGGGGGCAGGCCAGGTGTCGCTGCTGAGCACACAGACGGGGGCAGGCCAGGTGTCGCTGCTGAGCACGGGGGCAGGCCAGGTGGCACTGCTGAGCACACAGGGCAGGCCAGGTGTCGCTGCTGAGCACACGGGGCCAGGTGTCGCTGCTGAGCACACGGGGCCAGGTGTCACTGCTGAGCACACAGGGCCAGGTGTCACTGCTGAGCACACGGTCGGGGGCAGGCCAGGTGTCACTGCTGAGCACACGGTCGGGGGCAGGCCAGGTGTCACTGCTGAGCACACGGTCGGGGGCAGGCCAGGTGTCGCTGCTGAGCACACAGACGGGGGCAGGCCAGGTGTCACTGCTGAGCACACGGTCGGGGGCAGGCCAGGTGTCACTGCTGAGCACACGGTCGGGGGCAGGCCAGGTGTCGCTGCTGAGCACACAGACGGGGGCAGGCCAGGTGTCGCTGCTGAGCACAGGGGGGCAGGCCAGGTGGCACTGCTGAGCACAGAGGGGGCAGGCCAGGTGTCGCTGCTGAGCACACGGTCGGGGGCAGGCCAGGTGGCACTGCTGAGCACACGGTCGGGGGCAGGCCAGGTGGCACTGCTGAGCACACGGTCGGGGGCAGGCCAGGTGGCACTGCTGAGCACACGGACGGGGGCAGGCCAGGTGGCACTGCTGAGCACACAGACGGGGGCAGGCCAGGGGTTTGGCTTTTTCCTACAGACACAAGTCACATTGTGTTGATATTGAGCCGAGGTGTTGCACCGTGCTTTGATATTGTACTGGGAGAAAAAATGCTGGTCGATGCCACATGACATGTCGGAGGAGTGCCCTGCTTGTGTGTGTGTATGTGTGTGTGTGTGTGTGTGTATGTGTGTGGAGCCTTTGAATAATTTATGAGGATTGATTGCTAGCCTGGCTGATTCCTGCGCTCTGGGGGACTCGCATGGCAGTTGGTTGTCCATGGCGAGAGTGGTTTTCCATAGAGTGGTACCTCTGGAGGTTCAGGGAGCATGGGGGTATAGATTGACTGACTGAGTAAAGCTCATAAATTACCCTGCTTCACACTCATACATGTTGACATGTGCGATCTGTTAGGCTCTGACCCTGTTGACCACTAAGGCTAAGCAGTTGTTGAGCGGGTTGTTGAGGAAGGGGGGTTAAGTTAAGGCACAACAGTGGTGTGTGTCGAGGAAGAGGAGAGCGTCCCGGGGGTCGAACCAGCAGCCTTTTCATCAGGCCACCGCTGCCCCCAATTTTGTAGCGCTGTCGGAGACAATCTATGTAATGAGATGGTTCATTGGGCTCTTTGGGTATGGGGAAGTCCCCTGAAGATGGCAGCAACAACGAAAGCACCTGCTGGCTGCTGCACACAACAAACATAATTCAAAGAAAATGTATTTTTCCTTATAAAATTATAATTCACTGCATCTTGCAGGTTTTCAATGAATTACAATCTCTGCTAAAAGGTTGGCAATCACGCAGTGAGTGATTGCCGTGGTAATTAAGGACTCTGTGGCAGAAACCACTGGATGGCGTGTGTGTAGAAGATGGTCTATGTTGAAAAAAGGCATTTAAAAAAGAAAAATTTGAAAACATCAAATTAACCATTCTGTGTTGTCAGCAATTTACCAGTGACCTGGAATATGAAAGAAAAACAATGATATATATATGACAGATTCTTACCCCATTCAAATATATAGGGGTCAGATATTGTTACAGTTAAAGGCTGTTAAGCTGGAGTGTTGTGTATATATTCATAGTTAAAGCCTGTAAGCTGGAGTGTTTATATATTCATAGTTAAAGTAGAGGCTGTGTTCTTTCAGTTGAAGTAAAACACACCTCAAATTGATCGAAGCCGTCTATACCAGCGTGAGTTGCTCATACTGAAATTGAGGAAGAACTTGTAGGGTTCTTCATCGGAAGACATCTAGCTCTTCTAAGAATGTAGTGGGTGAAGTCATTCCCTGAAGTAGGAGGTCTGCCTCTTCCATTGCTGAGATACTCGGCCTAAGCATTCCTTTTGTGTTGTTTGAAGGCACCACAGACGTCATTGTGTAGCCAGTGACTGGAGCTCTCTGTCTGACTCTGTCCTCTCTCTCTCCCCCTTCTGCAGACAAGACCTTTGAGGATGATGACACGGTGGACGGCGGACGCTCCTCGTCCAAAGCAGCCTTGGTCCCGGGCAAGAAGGCGGCGAGCATGGGCTCCTTCCGGCGGCCCGCGTCCAGCGCCAAATCCGCAGGTCAGTGTCGACAACACAGACTCAACATATGTGCCGTTATAATGTTGGTCCTTAGCAATTGGAACCTTCATGCATTGACTACTGTGAATGGTCACATTCACCTCGGTGCACATATGACATTTGAAGTACAGTAAATACATTTATGAGTGTAATTTGTGAAAAGTACATTCTCCCTACTTTCAAGTTAAATGTGTACCTTTTTATATAAATAAATGCTGCATACAGCAGTGTATAGTCATGTGACCTAACCACTGAACCTAGATCAGCTTTCTGCATACTGCAGTGTATGGCCATGTGACCTAACCACTGAACCTAGATCAGCTTTCTGCATACTGCAGTGTATGGCCATGTGACCTAACCACTGAACCTAGATCATCTTTCTGTGTACAGAAACGGTGCCTGTTTCAAGAGGTAGGGTTCTTCACAGCTGAACTGAAGAAACTGCACTATGTACATATTTAACATGTTCTCAGTGTTGGGACAACCCCCCATTCTGTAAAAACAATCCAAAACACCTGAAAGGGCAATTTTCACAATAGATGCATAAAAATATACTTGGATATACTTAATTTTTACTTTGGTGTGTGTGTGTTTCTCCAGCCTCAGAAATGTGTGTTGAGGGCGTCTGGGTAGCGCAGTGGACTAAGCACTTGCCTACCACCGCAGAGACTCTGGGATCGAATCCAGCTGTCAGCGGTACCTCCGGCTTGGTCAGTCGTCCCTACTAACACAATTGGCAGTGTTAGCGGGTGGGAAGCCGGTGGGGTTTGTGTCCTGGTCATTGTAAACTGCGACTCCTACTGGTCAGTTGCCTGTTCAGCAGGGAGGGGATCTGGGGGAAATAGCGGGAACCTCCGCACGCGTTACGTTCCCCCAGTGAAACTCCTTGCTGTCGGGTGAAAAGAAGTGGCTGGCGACTCCACATGTATCAGAGGAGGCATGTGGTAGTTCTACACCCTCCCCAGGCCGACAGTGTGGCAATGCGAGCAACAACGAGGAAGGGAATTGGCATAACAACTAAATTGGGATGGGTGAAAAATACAGAAAATCTAAAACACAGGAAAAGGCCATTTTCACGATACATAAAAATATACTTGGATATACGGTACTTATTTTTTTGACTTGTGTGTGTTTCTCCAGCCTCTGACATGTGTGTTGTGTCTTGTCCTCAGGGAGAGACGGGACGAGCGCCGGGGCCTTGGACGACGAGGACTTCATCCGTGCCTTCGAGGATGTGCCCGTTGTGCAGGTATGGTACCTCATCACAACAAAGTTCATTAGCAGATTATTATTCAGCGATGGTTTTAATGAATGATTGTGTCCATGTCGTTGTTACTCTCGTTGCTTGTTGTTGTCCTGTAGTTTATCGTGTCTGGGGGATCTAGCTGCATGTTATGCACATGACTGTATATTTACACTTCAACTAGTAAAACAGTAATGAGACTAAATGTCATGTGACTAGATTTTCAGATCACCACTTAATTCTTTGTAGTAGCAGTAGGGAGGCACCAATATTTAATTGAAACAAAATAAATACAAATTAAAGTTGAACCTTTATTAATCCCCTTGAGGAAATGCGTCTTTGACCCTAACTATTGGAGCAGTGGTTCAGCCACACAGTGCGGCACCCGGGGACCAACTCCAGTTCTAATGCCAGTACCCTGGTTAAGGGACCAACTCCAGTTCTAATGCCACTACCCTGGTTAAGGGACCAACTCCAGTTCTAATGCCAGTACCCTGGTTAAGGGACCAACTCCAGTTCTAATGCCAGTACCCTGGTCAAGGGACCAACTCCAGTTGTAATGCCAGTACCCTGGTTAAGGGACCAACTGCAGTTGTAATGCCAGTACCCTGGTTAAGGGACCAACTGCAGTTGTAATGCCAGTACCCTGGTTAAGGGACCAACTGCAGTTGTAATGCCAGTACCCTGGTCAAGGGACCAACTCCAGTTGTAATGCCAGTACCCTGGTCAAGGGACCAACTGCAGTTGTAATGCCAGTACCCTGGTTAAGGGACCAACTGCAGTTGTAATGCCAGTACCCTGGTTAAGGGACTAACTCCAGTTGTAATGCCAGTACCCTGGTTAAGGGACTAACTCCAGTTGTAACGCCAGTACCTTGGTCAAGGGACCAACTCCAGTTGTAATGCCAGTACCTTGGTCAAGGGACCAACTCCAGTTGTAATGCCAGTACCTTGGCCAAGGGCAACGGCGCGCTATGGCACATTATGGGTTAAGTGTTAGCTGTTCTGAGAAAACAGCCCTCAAAGACTTTGGCAATGGTTTTCATATTCTCAGCACGATTCCAATTTGAGAGAAGAGAATTTGTGCTTGAAATGGATCCATTTGGATAGTGCTTTACTCTGTCAATGAAATAATATTGATTTGTGCAGTGTTGAAAAACGTCATTTAGAGAACAATCATTGAGTTCTCGTACCCAAATTAGAGTTTTAATTCTGGTTCAGACCTTCTAGAAATGCTAGAATATAAACTTGTTTAAGAGCTCACACAGTCTGAGCCCCCTCCATTGACTGTGGTGCAGCCCCAGATTGTACATTACCGGTTCTCTCTCTGGTTTCTAGCTTTAGGAAAGAGTGGTCCGTGTGCACACAACACTTCCTGGGCCACAGGAAGAACATAATGAATTCAGAAAATGGGTGACATTGCCCTTTTTAAATGGGAACTATTTTACTATTTCTTTCACTATTTGGGCACTTTTACACAATTCCTGTGAGTTTATGGAACACCTCTGTACTTTTTTATAATTTTTTTTCATTGTTTTGTATTTCTAATCAAGTCCTCAAAAACAGCATTTTTCTACCTCAAGATCTTAAGCCGTTTTGAGGCTGGGCTCCAACCACTGTAACCCTAGCCACATCGTCTGCCACATTATTATGCAGCTGAGTCTCTCTGACATCACAAATCAGCACATTTTCAGATGACTCAGTTCAGTGAGGGTGAATATTGTGAGAGGAGAATTGGAAGAATGCGCCAATATGAGAATTAGAGACATAGATCATATTAATATAAGTCCACATAGCTAGGAAACAATGCTAAACACTGAAAAAGGCCATTTATAAGATAGTTCCCCTTTAAGCAACAGTACCCCAGTAAAAAGGTCTATGTAGTGTCCTTTTTTATGATTTACAGTAAGTAAAGTTAAAGGAACACGCCAAAATTGGGGGAAATTCGCTTACCGTCTTCTGCAGAGGAGTCGGACAAGAAGATGGATACCAATTTCCTCTCACAATGTACATTGTCTAAACTTTTCTTCACTTGCTTGTTCTGCTCCATCAACCACCGTCCTGTCCCTTTCCTCTCTATACCTCTCTTTCTCTCTCTCTCCTTCCCTCTCTCCCTCCCTCCCTCACTCTCTCCAGATCTACTCTAACAGGGAGGTAGAGGACGCCATGACAAAGATCAGAGAAGTGCTGTCGGACGACAAGAAGGACTGGGAGCTCCGTGTGACTGCTGTAAGCTGTGCTCTACATTTATACTTGACCTGCCAAAGCTTTGGCTTTAGATCACAATAAATAATGCAGGGTAAAAAGTCATCACAATTTTAGGCCTTAAAAAAAGGTCTTAAATACTTTGATATTTTGATAGGTCTTAAACATTTATTGGATTAGGAAGTTACTTATATGTTGCGATAACGTCTCTGTATCATGTTTCAGTTCAGTTCATTTTTATTTCGGATATTGGACACATAACAATGGTCATTCCATAAATATACAAAGTTACACCAGCTGCTGTTGCAGCATTGTCCAATTGTCCGAAAAGGGCTAGAGAGAAGCACTAGGCTTGTCGGGCCCTACCCCTGAAAAACTTTTTAAATTTATTTTTTTACACATTTACATACATGCATTACTATACATTACCTGCACATGTCTACATGCATACACACCTACCCATATTCATACATTTATGACTACATGATGTTTATAGCATTGCTCTGCATATATACATATATACACATATATATTAGGGATGCTCGATGTAACTGAGGGGTACAATTCCCTGACTGTATTGATAAGTATGGTATCATTAAACCACTACCGCTTTATGTACTTTAATTACTGGCCATACAGTACATGATATATAAATATGATGAACACTTCCCACAATGAATCGGTTCCACACAAAGGTGTAATCAAGTATTTATTGCAGCAAAAGGTACATAATATACTTCACTGTATTTTACTTTGGATGCGCTTATAAGGCAAAGGAATGTGCGTAGGCAAATCAATAATGAATGTCCATTCTCTGGTTACGCATGAGGTAATTATACAACCTGAATCTTAGGGAATTATATCTATGGTACACTAGTAATATATAGCGGGAGATACTGGAAGGGTCCCCCCGGTTGTAAGCCAGCAGGGGTAGAGGATCTGTCGGTAGTAGAGAGTCTGGTCAACGATGACTAAGGAGACTCCAAGTACAGGAGACGGTGCAATAGTCTCTTGATCCACAGACGAATACAGCTGTTCTCCGTAGACTGTAGCTCCACAGTGAAGAAAGCTAGCCGGCCTCAGGCTCTCTGAGGCGCAGACTCGACTGGTCTCCTCACAGGGTAAATCCCACACGTGTAGGCGTCGGCGATTCTCCGCTCCATAAATCACAGGACCAAAACAAATATAATCCAGCCGCAAAGGGCTATGCAGTCGTCGGGTAGATTAATCCAGTGTACATGTCCACCCGGTTCTCGTCTAGGTCTCCTCGGGTGAAAGCGCCATGAAAGCAGCCCAGCCTGGATAAGCACTCTAGCTGATACGAGGAAGCGTTGGTGATGCTGGTCACTGTAGAACTTTAGCCGCACGATACACTATACACAAATAGACTATTACTGACTTAATAGAAATATGTTGCACTCGACGGTATAGCGCCAAACTCTGACAATTCAGTTATTAATTCGCACGCGGTCTCAATGCTCTATTTTGGGGCCAAACAGGCCATACTTCACCGCACGGAGTATCGTGGGTGAGGCTTCAACTTATTGGGTAACTCTACTTCTGTATTCACCTGCGCCATATTTATATGCACGGCGAACAATCTAGTGCCAACCTCATTTCTGTCTCGTATCCCTGGGCAAGGCCGGGCATGTACAGACATGTCTTGACGGTGGCTTTGAACCTGACTCTGGAGGCACGGCCCCGGCGCCTGTGGACCGCTGTCCAATAGGAG
Organism: Notolepis coatsorum; assembly: GCF_963971535.1. Taxonomy (NCBI): domain Eukaryota; kingdom Metazoa; phylum Chordata; class Actinopteri; order Aulopiformes; family Paralepididae; genus Notolepis; species Notolepis coatsorum. The sequence goes on from NC_140165.1 coordinate 27,236,207, forward strand.
ACTGAAATATTATGGTCTGTAATAGGCTAAAGGGACATTCCGTGTATATGTACAAGGAATATACAAGGGATATCAAACGATATACAAATACTATGCAATATATATCAATCAATAAATATATATATTCGGTTTAATCTGATCCTTTGTAACACTCGATATTGGCTTTTTTACCTATACCGATATTGTCCAACTCTTAATTTCCGATACTGATATCAACCGATACCGATATATGCAGGGTCCCCCCCCCCCCCCCCAAAAAAACGGAATAATTTCAGGTAATTAACATTACAAGATACAAGAGTTTTATTTGTCACGGCATACAGGTATACAGTGAAATGCGGGGGGTCTCGCCCGCAACGATGTGCATAATACAAGTAATAATATAAGAGTCCAACCAATAGAGCGACATAGTGCAATAAACAAGTAAACAAAGTAGGCATATCGGTATCTGTACATGAGCTATTTACAGAGCATGGTAGGACATGCTAGGTCCTGTGGCAGTGCAGTACACTGTTAGCTACAGATGAGGCATTGGGTCTTTATGTACACTGCTATACAATGCTATATTATACGATCTCAAGCTATACTATTCTTAAAGTGATCTTTCCTTCTGTAAAGTGTCCATAGTGTGAGCGTGTGCAGCATGAGTGTGTGTGTGCGCTCATGTTAAAGTGGCTGCTAGTGTGTGAGCGTGTACAGTGTGTGTGTTGTGTGTGTGCTCATGTGTGCTTGTGCGTGGAGAGTTCAGTGTTCAAGGCTCTGATGGCCTGGGGGAAGAAGCTGAGCCTAAGTCTCTCTGTCCTCGTTACTGGTGCTCGCAGGCGTTTGCCTGACCGCAGCAGCATGAACAGGCTATTGTTGGGGTGGTGAGGGTCTTTCATGATCCTGCAGGCTCTGGATTTGCACCTCTTGTTGTGGAATTAACACATTATGCATACTTTTGACAATAAATAAAATCAGAATTTGTTCTTGCTTGCCTGGGTAAATAAAGGTTATAGAAATGTAAAAAATCTTTTTTTAATTTTTTTTGAAAACCGATACCGATATTTTCCGATATCACATTTTAATGCCAATATCAGCCGATAATATCGGTAGGCCGATACTATCGGACATCCCTAATATATATATATATATAATATATATGTGTATATATTAGAGGTGGGCATAGATACATTTTTTTAATCTAGATTAATCTATCTGCAATCCTGGATTTAATCTAGATTAATCTAGATTAAAATGGCTAAAAAAAAAAAAAAAAACTGCCGAAGGCATTCAAAATATGTGTGTTCTACCCAAATAATGACCAGAAGTAAGTCCTTACTTTTTCTTTCCTCCTTATGTTTCTCAGGCCAGGTGGCCCATTACACCATGAGCCCATCTCCCGTTTCCAAAATGCATTACAGACTGTTTGAAAAAGCTGTTTTGCTATGATAATTGGTAATGAAATATCAAAATAATGTTCAATAAGATGTACTTGTGTTTAATAAGTTGTTTTATTCAGAAGTTAACACAAATAAATAATATTACCAGTACAGTACAGTATCTAGCACACTCTCAGGAGCAAAACAGAAAGAATCATTTCAAACTTGAACTATGTGACATGGCTTGAATCAACTGCTCCAGTGGAGTTGCTCAGTGGCCAATGGTGTCAACTGTGGTTGTACTGGGCAGCTCCCAGGTGTGAATGGAACTGTGTGAATGTGAAGCAGGGCGTTCCTGAAAAAGAGCATCTGTGCTCAGCGAAACCTACCCTGGGTAAATAAAGGTAAAAAAAAAAAAAAAAAAAAATTATTTTTTTATTTTTTTAGATTAATGCGTTAATTATATTATCGCGCGATACTAGTATAGCGTTAACGCAGCACGTTAACGCCGTTAACGGCCCAGCTCTAGTATATATACATACATACATATCCATACATTGCAAAGGGCACCCCATGGGATACATATGATTCATACATTAGTGTTATATGGCATGTATATAAAGTGATATACTATATAGTACACATTACAGTATATACCTGCAGTATATAAGTTTAACACATAATGTGATATAAGATATATAGTATGATATATACAATATAATATACAATATAACAATACAATACCATAATATTATATAGTGTAAATATAGTTTAATATAATATAATAATGCATTCTAATATGATTATATAATGTAATATAATATAAATATAACATATAATATAATATTTAAAAAATGTATGTTTAAATGCGTTTGGGGTGGAAATGTCTGGGCTACGAAGTAAGCAGCCCCCCCCCCCCAAACTATTTGTAAGGAATTACTTCTTTCATCCTAATTTTCTTTCATACTTTATTTGCCAGTATGGTCGTGAAATAGATCAATTCTATTCAAAGTGGTCTTAAAAGTTCAAGTTCAAGTTTGTTTATTAATTGTCACAATAAAATCCACGTACTTTACGGTGAAATGCTTGGAGCCCCTGAGAGTGTGCTTCATACAGTAAAAAGATGTTAAGTAAAAAAGTAAGTAAATGTATGTGAAAGGTCTTATAAAGTCTTAAATTGAACTTGTTGAAACCAGCAGGAACCCTGATAATGATTCACTTCCCAACTCTTCATACCGTTTGTCCGTGATGCACAGATTTAGCAACCATAACTTTTTTTGTTAAAAGGGCACTTCACTAAAAAACACACATATTTTGCACATAATCTCAGACATATCCCAAGGCTCGAAACTGTTTCGCACACATTCATTTAGTTTAACGGTTATTGAGAGTTAATGACTTTGAATATCAGAGGACACTGAATCCTTGTTGTGTTAATTAGGGATGGGTACCGAATTCGGTACTTTTAAGGTACCGAACCGAAACACGTCGGTACTACCGAGTATCGATTCAAGTGAGATACAGAAAAAAATATATATATATATTTTTTTTTACCTTTTTTCTTTTCATGTCAACGTTCACACGCACAATATATGCTTACCTAGGATTTGACTTGATTCAACAACAAAGCAGTCGGAGCGATGGCAAGCCGAAAACGGTCGAAATTGTAGTTATTTGAAGTTTGGATTGTTTTTTTTACGACTGAGGTAGGTAAATAAAAATGTGAGACTAAAGTACCGAAAAAAGGTACCGTTGGGTACCGGTAACGATTCACAGGTACCGGTACCGTATCGGTTCAAATGTGAAAGGTACCCATCCCTAGTGTTAATTACAGCTCAATGTAATGATGTAGATGAAAGAATAGAGATAAGGATTGCAATAGGGAAGAGGAACACTCTGTGCACGTCGCACTGGGCCCCTTAATGTACTGGGGCCAGTGATGCCAGTAACGCGTTACTAAGTAACGCGTTATTGTAATCTGATTACTTTTCCCCGAAAATAGTAATCTAACGCGTTAATCTTTAAAAGCCAGTAATCTGATTGCAGTTACTTGTCCAAGTGGCTGTGCGTTACTATTTCATTACTATCTCATCATAAATTCATAATGCAGGCGGAATGCAGTATTTTATTTCGTTTTCGACAGTCAAAAATACATTTTGAGCTGTTTTTCTTATTTGGGAGTGACGTCGTGTGGCAGTGAAAGGGTTAAATGCACAAGAATGTGTCCCGCGGCGTGACTGGACCCTCTGTCTGTGAGTGACTCTGCTTTGGTCCAATCACATTCCCCATCCACAGTCTGCGAATCAGAGGCAGAGTAGGGCGGGTCTTCACAGCACGTCATGTGACATATGCGCCAATCGTGTGACAGCAGGGCTCCGTTGTTACAGCCTCGTCTGCACGGAGAATTCCACCCCAAAACGCTTGTCTAAACGCAAAATTAAAAGTGAAACCGCAAGACGACTTTTGCGGTTTCTGTTCAGACTTCCATCCCAAAACGCTCGTCTAAACGTAGCCTCAGTCACTACTTCACGTTTGTGTCAGCTAAGCCGGGTGAAAAAAACATTCATATGCGGAGGAAACAAAATACTGTCTACCGCTAAAAACAGCACATCCAATTGCATTGAAAGCATCTGGAATCACAACACTAGCTGACGCTTCGACTAGGTACAGGAGGACTCGGAGGTCCACCAGCCAAACAGCAAAAGAGAGAGATTGTTTCTTTCCCTTTTGATTAATGTATATTTGATGGTGGCAGAGCAAAAGCTCTTATTTGCCAGATTTACAGTTAATTTACATGTTAAAGAGAGACTGATTGTATGTTTATAGAGAGACATTTATAAAAAAATGTAATAGTTACAGTTGATATAATTGAATAGTTCAGCCTGCATTTGTTAGATGTGATACACTGGTTTTGTAAAACCACTGGCTGGCTGCTCTAATGCTGTGAGCATCATAGACTGTTGCTTTACCATACTTGATGGTACAGAAGCTGAAGCACTAGTTTAACAATTTACGTTATGTGCAGAGAAAAAAGTTAAAAACAATTTATGCACTTTCAATAAAGCGTTTAAAAAAAACTGTTGGGGGAACGACGACGACTTCGTAACCTAGTTACTTTCAAAGTAACTAAGTTACTCTGATAATCAAGTAATCAGTAAAGTAACTTAGATTACTTTTTAAAGGAGTAATCAGTAATCAGTAATCAGATTACTTTTACAAGTAATCTGTGGCATCACTGACTGGGGCAGCCAGGCAGGGAAGGAAATGATGAATAAAAGATGTGGTGTGTTGCTACACCAAAAACAGAGAGGTGCTGGAAAATAAATAATTAAAGGAGACATATTTTAGTCCTTTTCAACAAGTTAATATAGATCTTTGAGGTCCCCTAAACATGTCTTAAGTTTTTTTTGCTGAAAAAAAAGAAATAAAGACTATGCATTCTAGCAGCCTCTATACCTCTCTGTTTCAGTCATGTTCTAATTCTAGCAGCCTCTATACCTCTCTGTTTCTGTGCCTGTAATGAGTGAGCACATTAATCAACATCTTCAGTTTACAATTTTTTTTTTTTTTTTTTTATTTAACCTTTATTTAACCAGGAAGTCCCATTGAGATACAATATCTCTTTTGCAAGGGAGACCTGTGTATGTAAATGTGCCAGCATTAGCTAATGCGCTAGTTTTCATCTGTAGTCCCTGCCTACCAGGCATACATGTCTTTATGGTGTGGGAGGAAACCAGAGTACCTGGAGGAAACCCACGCGAACACAGGGAGAACATGCAAACTCCACACAGAAGGGCCCCTGCTGGGGTTCGAACCCAGGACCTTCTTGCTGTGAGGCAGCAGTGCTAACCACTGTAGACGTTGCAGATGAAATATGACTCAAAATACAGCAATAGCATAGCAATCGTACTGTTGAAAGTGTTATGAACACATTTTAGGTTAAACTTTAGATAGAAAAGAGAATATTTACGCACAAGCCGACATCTTGTACTCGTGCATTTTATCAAGATATCTTCACACGCTTAATATACGCATACGAGGCACTTACTAACTGTGGCGATTGTGGCTGCAATTCTGAATGGCTTGTTTCAAGACGGAGGGTTCTCGTCATGGCTGAACTGCAGAAAAGGCACAATACACGTATTTAACATTTTCTCAGTGTTGGGACAACTCTTCATTCTGTAAAAACAATGCAACACTCAGGAAAAGGCATTTTAAAAATAGATTCTTTACAAAATAATTGGAACAAACATGATCCAAAGATTCAAGGAAGTAGTATAACATTTTTCAAAGTATACATATGATTCTGATATTTATATTAGAGTATTGGTAGTCATATTAAAGTCTCAAATACATTTCAGAGCAAAACTAAGTTTTGTATTGTGCCTTTTAATTGACAACTATTACTAATTACGGTATATATCTTTTCGTGACTAACTTTTCTTCCTCTCACTTCCCTTGGCGTTATTGGCGCAGCTGAAGAAGGTGCGTTCGCTGCTACTGGCCGGCGCGGTGGAGTTTGATGGCTTTGCACAGCAGCTTCGCCTCATGGAGGCGGCCTTCAAGCTCTCCGCCAAGGACCTGCGCTCGCAGGTGGTGAGAGAGGCCTGCATCACTTTTGGGTAAGGCTCGGTTCATAAGAAGACCTAACTCTCTTCAACTCACTCATCCCAAACACTGCCTCCCTTGGCAACACCTTGACAACCACCTTTAGCTTGTCCCATTCAGTCACGCTTTGATGCCATTATTTTCTATGAAAACTAGCCTACCGGGACTTGCAGTTTAAGTTTATTTGCAAAAGGGACGGTGCATATTAATCAACATTCAAATGTAAATACGCCAGAATTAGCCAGAAGGCTAGATTTCATCTGTAGTCCCTGGCCAAGATGTTAAAAAAGGCATCAACCTAACGTGATAAAAAATGTTATCACACATAACATACATCAAATAGGCCTACATAAAATAGGGCTGGGCGATAAAATGATAACGATAATTATCGCGATATGTTTTTCCTCATCGATATGAAACGTGGTCGATAATAAATCGATAATAATTTTTTTTTTTAATTATTATTGTCACCTGCAACAGGGCAGCTTTAAAACCAGAGACGGTGGACAGACTTGTCTTTCTTACCTGCAACTTAAAGTAATGGCTTTGCTTGTCCAAATGACGATACTGACCAGTATCGGTTTGAAACCGTCTGTACACTAGGGCTGTCCCCGACTAAGGATTTGGATAGTCGACTTTGATTGATTGAGTATATATAATTATACTGGCATTGAGTATAATTATATATATATTGTTTTTTATAAAAAAAAAATTCCATTTGGGCTGTGGGGGGTGCTTAATGTCTTAGCGTTAGCCACGCGTATAGGCCTCTTTTCTTTTGGAAAGAATGAAATGAAAAAAAATATATATAAAGAATTTAAATTAAAAGAATTATTATAATAGGCCTACTTTTTTTAAATTTTTTATTTTTGCATTCGACTAAGGTTTGCAGTCGACTACGGCTCCTTTCGATCGATTATTCGACTAATAGGTGCCAGCCCTACTGTACACAGTAGGCTATGTGTGCTAGCAGAGCTAGTCTCCAGTCGCGAGTCATGGTTCACGTGTGGTTTGGTGGTTTGCGCCAAAAGATGGAAAAGAAACTAATAGAGCCAGAACTGTTCAACTCCCCTGGAGCCACAGCCACTTTTTTTGGTACTTTCGCTTTCAAACTAGCTGCAGCCTGAGAACTGGAGTGTGAGGGGCTGTAACACTAAAGATGGCGACAACGACAAAGAATTGCTGCAAAATAAAAATAAAATTTAATACTAATAAAAATATCGATAATTATCGATATCGAACAATATGATTATTATTATATATATTTTTGATAACATTTTTGGCCATATCGCCCAGCCCTAACATAAAATACAATTCATCATCACAATATACACATTTTAACAAAAATACACATATAAAACAGAATAAAGGCGAATTGCATACACACAGTTAATAGTGCTGTGACAAACTGTCAAAAAGGGCTTTAGTTTTTGAGATACCCCTACCGGAGGTAGAACAAAACACAAGCATTGTAACTGAGGGGTACAATTCCCTGACTGTATTAATCAAGTACTGATATCATTGAATCACTACCGACTTGTACATTGCTGGCCAACACCGTACAAAAGTATTCTAGATGACGACACTTCACAATAACACGGTTTTCCACACAGAATACTAGTTTACAATATTTATTACACAAAGGGGATATTAGGTTACATCACTTGGTCACTTTAGATGCGCTTATAAGGCAAATAGAATGTGCAGGTAAATCAATAATGGATATTAAGGATTATCTAGGGATCTTCTGGGAAAGGGTGTACTACCGGTTGTAAGCCAGCAGAGGGGGCCAAAGCTCTATGCAAGTCAATGGTTCAAGGGGGTGATGTCACCCCTGTGGCAGCGGGGAGAGGCAGCCTGATCCCAGGGTGCGCTCCGTGTAGGTGAGAGCCGTCGAGCCTCTGTTACGACAGAGACAGGCTTGAGTGATGGTCTCACGGGCAGGTGTAAATCCCACAGTAGCAGTGGGGTAGGCGGTTCTCTGTTCCAGCAGCTTGGTCAAAGCAATGAAGAAGAATAATCCTTGCCCGGAGAGTGGCACTGCCGGTGGGGTGTAAGTCCTCCGTGGTGCTGCTGCTCCGGTGTAGATATCCTCTCCGGTGCGGTAGTGCACGGCTGAACTTGACGTTACTGTACTATTAGCACGCGGCAATAAGTGCTCTATTATAGACACACAATTACCCACTTCACGTGGTCTTTGACTCGTAATGAAGGTTTACTAATATATATAGAACGATACGACAAACAGACGTATTTAGAATAACACGAGACTATGTTGGGGCGATACGAGCCCTGCTGCACCGCACGTTGCGTAGTGGGTAAGGCTTTACTCGGTAACTGCACCAGACTGAACTGAAGGCGAACTGAAAGAGAACTGCTAGGGGGGTTCTGTATTCTTGCGCCATATTTATATCCACGGTGAACAAATAGTACCTATCTCATTTCTGTCGCCCCTAGGTCTCGTAGCCGTGGGCGAAAGCGGGCATGTTCAGACATATCTCGTCGGTACCTTTCAAGTCAGCTCGAGTGGGCAAGGCTTTACTCGGTACCTGACGCCATGGGATCGCTTCCAATAGAGGAATGAATATTATGGTCTGTCCTGCTAGACTAAAGGGATATTCCGTGCATATTGTACAAAGAATATACAGGGGATATCAAACGACATACAAATATTATACATGGGATCTCAGGCAATAAATATATATATTCGGTTTAATCTGACCCTTTGTAACAAGCATGTTTTTCCTCATCTCTAAGGTCTCCCATATATGAAATGGATTCTTGTATAAAAATATTTACTACAAAACTTGTTAAATTGATATATTGTTATACACCCCCAAAGGAAAAAAGAACCAAAATATAGCCTGGCCGTATGGGAGTTGAGGCATATAAACTCATGTAGATTAATAATACAAGCTCCAAGAGCTTTCAAACTTGACATGCTAGCAGTCAGACAGTTGCTTAACCTAATAGAAAAACCTGGATGTGAATATCTTTATGCATGTAGGAGATATATACCTATGTACACATACTTAAAATAAGCGGAAATGTAAAAAATGAATATCTATGCAGAATGTTCTCATTTACTTTGTAGTAGCTCTGCCATGGATTGTCATAGAAACACAGATGAGGGCTTTTCCGGAAAGGTGTGGTTGTGCTGAATCCAGCAATACCACATGTGTAAATATAGCATGCATGGTCAGGGAGTTACATCAGTAAATGTATGAGGTGTCCTAAATTAAAGAAAATGAAACTTAACATTGACATAATGAAGTCTTCAGTCCAAAGCCCATTATCAGTGGTGAGAAGCATGTTGACAAATTCAATGTTACTGCAAAGTAAAGTCACTTGAGGTAATGTTCTGGTTAGGGATGCTCGATATTGGCTTTTTTACCGATACCAATATACCGATATTGTCCAACTCTTAATTTCCGATACCGATATCAACCGATACCGATATATGCAGGGTTTCCCCCCCCCAAAAAATGGAATAATTTCAGGTAATTAACATTACATATCTCTTGTTGTGGAATTAACACAACATATTATGCATACTTTTGACAATAAATAAAATCAGAATTTGTTCTTACTTGCTTGCCTGGGTAAATGAAGGTTATAGGAATGTAAAAAAAAAAAATTTATTATTATTTTTTTTTAAAAACCGATACCGATATTTTCCGATATCACATTTTAATGCCGATATCGGCCAATAATATCGTACATCCCTAGTTCTGGTCTATAATGTTAATATATTTATGATACATTTAATAAATTATACATTTCATATGATACTTCATATGGAAACAAAGATCCAATTGAATCAGGTTGAAATTGAAATAGAACACCTTTACTTCAATCTACTGCATTCTGAGCCCCCTGCTGTATTCACTGTACACACATGACTGTGTGGCCAGGTTCAGCTCCAACTCCATAGTGAAGTTTGCGGACGACACGGTGGTGGTGGGGCTGATCTCTAACAATGACAAGAAGGCCTATCGGGAGGAGGTTGATGAACTGGCACGCTGGTGCCGGAATAACAGCCTACTCCTGAACATTGGTAAAACCAAAGAGCTGATCGTGGATTTTAGGAGAATACAGCAGGTGACACACACGTCACTGCGGATAAATGGGGCTATCGTGGACAGGGTGAGCAGTTTCAAGTACCTGGGAGTCTACATCACAACACACATAGATTCTGTGGTGAAAAAGGCGAAACAGCGCCTCCATCACCTGAGACAGTTAAGGAAGTTCAGAGTATCGGGAAGATACTCCACTCCTTCTATTCCGGGGCTGTAGAGAGCATTCTGACTGGAAACATCACTGCCTGGTTTGGAAACAGCACGGCACAATACAGGAAGGCCCTCCAGAGAGTGGTGCACTCAGCAGAGCGTACTACGGGTATCGCACTACCACCCCTGCAGGACTTATATAACAGGAGGTGCAAATACAGAGCCTGCAGAATAATGAAAGACTCCCACCACCCAAACAACAGCCTGTTCAAGCTGCTGCGGTCAGGCAAGCACCTACGTACACACGCTACGAGCACAGAGAGACTCCGGCTCAGCTTCTTCCCCCAGGCCATCAGAACACTGAACTCTCCACTCTCCACAAATACACATGAGCACACACACGCAACACAAAAGGAAAGAACAGATGTGGTTCTTGTATAGTCTAGATATAGTAAGTAAAACATAATGACAGAGTTAAAATTGTATATTGTATAGTAGTGTACATGGGAACCAGTGCCTTCTCAGGAATTTAGCATGTCTATTTTGATCATGCACATCTTATGTCTTACCTGTTTTTTTTCTCTGTCTATTTTATTATTGTATTATTGCACAATCGATGCAGGCATGACCACCCACATTTCACTGTATGCCCTGGTATGTATGTGACAAATAAACCTCTTGATTCTTGATTCTAGCAACACATCACCGTCACTCATCCACATTATCATCAGTGACTAAATTGATCATATTCGGGCAGTCAACAATCTCCCCTGCCCCCCCCATGCACACACAGACACAACACTAAGGGAATAGTACAATTTTCTTTTATACCCCCCCTGTTATGTCTATTATGTCTTACGTCTTTATTATTTTAATGCTGTGTTTTAGGACTCTATTTTTATTATCTAGGACTGTGTGACTGCTAGCACCTAGGGCTGCATTTAAAATTTCGTTGTAACATTGTGACAATGACAATAAAGATCATTTATTCATTCATTCATAAACGTTAGCCTTGTGCTAATCGCATTATCATTGCTAATGTCGGTGAATGTTTCCTACTCAATATTTAGGCTACATGTTGTCTTGTACAAAGGCGTTCACAAATCATACAGTACAGGGAATAATCGGCAAGCCATTCAGATGACATGAAAACATGATGGCTAACTGTGATATTGAATAAACATTAGCTGATATTAGCTATGCCAATTGTGATAAATGAATGATTGAAACCTTTATTTCCCCTAATGGATTTTACTCTCGACAACTGAGTCCACAGATTGGCGCTTTGTTGATGTTGTTCCTACTTCTGTTCGGATGCCAAAGGGATATGGCTGCTAGCGGGCTTATTTGATATCCGCTGCTTCATTACATTAATTGTCTGCGCCGTTGTTAGACTATCACTCTTGTTTTTCTTTGTGGGGATGAATATGCGAGCGGTCTTACTAGACGTGTGCATTTCCTGAACCTTCATCAATCACTGGGGAAATGGGCGTAGTGCAAGGCTGCTGAATGGACATGCTGGCAGAATTGTAGACGGACAATAACAGAAAACAGTGGGTGTTATGTCCACTGGAGGAAGGAGGAAATAAGTGGTGAGCAGGTATAAGTTCAGTACAACAATAATACATTTAGATGCCGATCATCTGGCAGAGGTTCATCACTAGAAATAAATGTTTTATAAAAATCATATGATAATAAATTACAATATTAACCCTTTTGTTATGCCGTATAATTCCTTTATAGGCCCTTTTAAATATGATCATGTAATCCTAATAATGATCATAGTAATCCTAATAAATAAAATGTACAAAGGGTCCAAACTCCAAACCCATCTATCCATCCATCCATCTCTAACAACAGCCTCTTGTCTCCTCTCTTTGATCCAGTCACCTGTCGTCGTTGCTGGGCACCCGGTTCGACCATGCGGCAGAGGCCATCATGCCTGCCCTCCTCAACCTAGTCGCCAACAGTGCCAAAATCATGGCCACCTCCGGAGTGGTCGCCATCCGCATCATCATCCGGGTAAGTGGGCCAACTCAGAAAACACACCAAGGCTCTCCGTCTCCCTTCACACATGTAAAACCAGTCATTCTCAGTTTTAATATGCAAAACCCCTCGTAGACCGGCAGTGTCACTAACTCACATAGTCCGTCACTCAACGGTTAGCTACTCTGCCCCTGGTGGCATCTCTCATGCATTGCAGTTTTTGTAGGGCCAGACCGCTTGCACACTTAAGGTAACCTACTTGCGTTCAGCGTCCCACGCCTAGCACGCCCCCGCGGCGACGCGGCAGCGCCAGGCGGCAGAGACGCGCATGTTGCCGCGGCATTATGCATACGCAATCCCCCCTGTTTTAACATCGACGGTTAGCTCAACTCGTTCCTCAGCTTGCTGTGGAGCCTGCGGTCCAGTTGGTGACAAGTTCGAATCACTTCAATTTCTTATAAACGTAACTAGCGTCTGTCTTTCTTTCGCCGGTTAAGTTTAGGCATTCTTTCGGAGTTGGTTAAGGTTAGGGTTAAGTTTAGGCATTCTTTCGGAGTTGGTTAAGGTTAGAGTTTGTCGCAGAGCATGGCAATAGAATGCCTGTCTTTCTTTCGCCGGAGCAGCAGCCTATTTCTGCTCTGCCGCGGTCACATGGGCGTCGTGGCCAATCAGAGAAACGCTGAACGCAAGTAGGTTACCTTAAGTGTTCACGCGGCCAGACCATCATGAAGATGTTGTAGCGTGTACTTGTGTAGTGGAGATGCCCTTCACTAAAAAACGAATTATAAAAATGTATGTATGGTTAAAGGAACATGTCTACATTATGGGAAAGCACTTACCGTCTTCTCCAGAGTCGGACAAGAAGATGGATACAAATGTCCTCTCTGTGTGTTCAGTAGAAAGCTATTCGGCTGCAAGCAAGCCTACCTTAGCACAAATGAATGGAAGCCGATACGGACCACTAGCCTAGTTTAAAACTCCGGGAGAGGTGCATATCTGCTTTCATTCAGTTGTGCAAAGCTAGGCTAGCTTGCAGCCGGATATCTTTCTATTGGTCTTGGAAATTGGTATCTGATCTTCTTGCCTGAATCCAGAGAAAATGGTAAGCACATTTCCCATAATGTTGACGTGTTCCTTAACTCCTCTTGGAAGCACTTTGACTATACAGATAGTTATTTGTGACTTTGACTATACAGATTGTTATTTGTGACTTTGCCTATACAGATTGTTATTTGTGACTTTGCCTATACAGATTGTTATTTGTGACTTTGCCTATACAGATTGTTATTTGTGACTTTGCCTATACAGATTATTTTTTTGACTTTGCCTATACAGATAGTTATTTGTGACTTTGCCTATACAGATTGTTATTTGTGACTTTGACTATACAGATTGTTATTTGTGACTTTGACTATACAGATTGTTATTTGTGCAGAACTTGTTACCGGAGCTCCTTTTTCAAATTCTTACCCTGGAATCACATTCACCTTCTTCCCTGACATCTTTAGTTGCATGTGTGATGTCACTAATAGGTTGAATCATGGGCCAATATGTGGTAACTAGGGTTGGGTATCGGTTTGACCTTGACCTATATGAGGCCATTTAGGCTTTTGCTGACGTCAACTTCTTATTTTGAAGGTGCTATAGATACATTTTTATGTCGAGTAATTGTGTTCTTAAAATAGTACACCCACAGAGCTTTTAGAAAAGTGCAGAATAAAATCATTGCTTTGTCCCCCAAAGAATGATTGATTAATGAATTTATCATTTAAAAAACGTTTGCGGGTCCAAAATGAATGTTGTTGTTTACATGTTGCAGGCATGTACTTCCCATTTCCCCACATTGAATGCACCTGATTGGATAAATGTCATGCCGGTGCTCTAGTGTGACATATAGGGGCTGAATGGTATCTATAGCACCTTTTTTTAAATGTGAAACAATTTTTCGATGTATTATGGATCCTGTGTCTTCCAGCACACCCACTACCCTCGTCTCATCCCCATCGTGGCCAGCAACTGTACCGCCAAGTCTGTGGGCGTCAGAAGGTGAGATAGCCAGGCTGAACAGTGTTTATAAAAAAGAAAATTCCCAAGTTACTTGTTGAGATGGTCATTTGTAATACTCCTCGTTTGTGGGTGAAGTAATGGTACTGCCCAAGGGCTTGATCTATGTTGTATGTATTATACCATTTTGGGCATAAAGTATGTATAACTTATTTTAAGTAGGGCTATCAATATTAACACGTCCATTTATTTTTCTTAAATGAAAAAGAATTAAGGCAATTATCCGCTTTAACCTTTTTGACCCTAGCCATCTTCCGTAGCTTGGACACCCAGCCGCAGTGGCTGGTGTGTTCACATTCCTGATCACTCAGACATGCAAACTGGGAGAATGATAACTGACCAGACATTCCCTGAATGTCTAATTTATTTCATTATACAAAGTTTCCCAGCAAAGCAACATGTATTAAGTACACAGGTCAAATGTATTCACAAAACAAATCACCATTCAACATTACTGAAGACTCCTGTGACTGTACAGAATACAGATGCATTTTGCTATGTATTTCTTAATTTTCATTAATCACAATTCACACAAGCCATCATGCGATGTACATCTGTTGGTAGTTTGTTGTGTGTATATAGCCACTGTTGGTAGTTTGTTGTGTGTGTGTGTATATAGCCACTGTTGGTAGTTTGTTGTGTGTATATAGCCACTGTTGGTAGTTTGTTGTGTGTGTATATATATATAGCCACTGTTGGTAGTTTGTTGTGTGTGTGTATATATATATATAGCCACTGTTGGTAGTTTGTTGTGTGTGTGTGTATATAGCCACTGTTGGTAGTTTGTTGTGTGTGTGTATATATAGAGCCACTGTTGGTAGTTTGTTGTATGTATATAGCCACTGTTGGTAGTTTGTTGTGTGTGTGTATATATATAGCCACTGTTGGTAGTTTGTTGTGTGTGTGTATATATATATATAGCCACTGTTGGTAGTTTGTTGTGTGTGTGTATATAGCCACTGTTGGTAGTTTGTTGTGTGTGTGTATATATAGAGCCACTGTTGGTAGTTTGTTGTGTGTATATAGCCACTGTTGGTAGTTTGTTGTGTGTGTATATATAGAGCCACTGTTGGTAGTTTGTTGTGTGTATATAGCCACTGTTGGTAGTTTGTTGTGTGTGTATATATATATAGCCACTGTTGGTAGTTTGTTGTGTGTATATAGCCACTGTTGGTAGTTTGTTGTGTGTGTATATATATATAGCCACTGTTGGTAGTTTGTTGTGTGTGTGTATATATATATATAATATAGCCACTGTTGGTAGTTTGGTGTGTGTGTATATATATATATATATATATATATATATATATATATATATATATATATATATATATATATATATATATAGCCACTGTTGGTAGTTTGTTGTGTGTGTATATAGCCACTGTTGGTAGTTTGTTGTGTGTGTATATAGCCACTGTTGGTAGTTTGTTGTGTATATATATATATATATATATATATATATATATATATATATATATATATATATATATATATATATATATATATATATATATAGCCACTGTTGGTAGTTTGTTGTGTGTGTGTGTGTATATATATATATATAGCCACTGTTGGGAGTTTGTTGTGTGTGTATATAGCCACTGTTGGTAGTTTGTTGTGTGTGTGTGTATATATATATAGCCACTGTTGGGAGTTTGTTGTGTGTGTATATACCGTATATAAATATAGCCACTGTTGGTAGTTTGTTGTTTGTGTGTATATAGCCACTGTTGGTAGTTTGTTGTGTAATTGTGTCGTTGCTCCTTTAACCTCTGGACTTGTACATGTCTTGTTTTCAGGCGTTGTTTTGAGTTCCTGGACCTCTTGCTGCAGGATTGGCAGACCAGCTCTCTGGAGAGGTAGGGAGTCAGTTCTAGATCAAACGTTGCTCATTTTAGGTATACTTTTCACAATGTTGCGTCACAGGTAGAATCTGGAGACCTCTCTTGGCACATCTCTCTGGCCTGCAATAGCAAGTCCTCCTCTATACCCAGATTCCCCACTCAACTCCAACCCACACAAGTGTAATATTTAACACCTAAAATATGGCTTGTACAGTACTGTTATGGTACTATAGTACTGCTACGGTACTAGAGTACTGCTGTACTACTGCAGTATTGCTATTGTACTGCAGTATTGCTATAGTACTACAGTCTGTTCACCTTCCCTTGGTTCATCCCAGAGCAGCTCACGGTCCTATTTCAGTGAATCGGAGATGGTTTGACTAAGGTTTACCTCAGCAGTATCCATGGTGATGCTCTCTCTCTGTATCTCTTTCACTCTCACACTCTGTATCTCTCTCTCTCTCTCTCTTTTTCTCTCTGGTCTCTAAAAAGGCACACTGTTACTTTCTGTCTACTTCCTGTCAGAGAGAAACCCAACCTGACCCTGCCATGCCCGGGGACTTCTCCCCTTCTCCATAGAGCGAGAGAGAGAGAGAGAGAGGGAGCGAGAGAGCGCGAGAAAGAGAGTGAGGGAGAGAGCATGAGAGAGAGAGAGAGAGATCTTCATGCTAGCTTAATGGGGAAAAAGGGCTAAATAGGGTATTTTTTTGTGAAAAATTCTGCAATATTTTACTGTATATCCAATTCCCAGTACAATTGTAATGTTAGCAATTGAAAACCTAGCTGTCATCACCCAGCTAAGGTAGCTAGTATAGCTAACATTAGTGAACTTAAAAGAACACGCCAACATTTGGGCAAATTAGCTTACCGTCTTCTCCAGAGAGAGACAAGAAGATGGATACCAGTTTCCTCTCTGTGCGTTCAGTAGAAAGCTATCTGGCTGCATGTTAGCCTAGCTTCTTCCCCGATACTCTGAACTTCCTTAACTCTCTCAGGTGGTAGAGGCGCTGCTTTGCCTTCTTTACGACTGAGTCTATGTGTTGTCCATGTCAGGTCCTCTGAGATGTGGACCCCCAGGTACTTGAAGCTGCTCACCCTGTCCACGGTAGCCCCGTTTATCCTTAGTGGTGTGTGTGCCCCTGCTGTGTTCTCCTAAAATCCACGATCAGCTCCTTGGTTTTACCAATGTTCACGAGCAGGCTGTTGTCCTGGCCCCAGCGTTCCAGTACCTCAACCTCCTCCCGGTAGGCCTTCTCGTCGTTGTCAGAGATCAGCCCCACCACTGTGTCGTCCGCAAACTTCACTATGGAGTTGGAGCTGAACCTGGCCACACAATCATGTGTGTGTATAGTGAATACAGCAGGGGGCTCAGGACACAGCCCTGGGGGGACCCGATACTCAGGGTGATGGTGTTGGAGGTCTGACCCCCCACCCTGACCGCCTGGGGCCTTTCACTCAGAAAGTCCAGTATCCAGGCGCTCAGAGCGGAGCTCAGACCCAGCTCGATCAGCTTGTCCACCAGTCTGGTCTCACATAGCCCCCCTTCTGGCAGTCTAGGTGAGAAAGGGTGCTGTGCAGTACCTGAGAGACCGCATCGTCAGTGGACCTGTTTGGCCTGTATGCAAATTGCATAGGGTCCATATCACTGGGGAGCGAGGCACAAATGTAATCCTTAACCAGCCTCTCAAAACATTTCATGACCACAGAGGTGAGTGCCACCGGTCTGTAGTCATTAAGACCTGTTGGGGAGGATTTCTTTGGTACAGGTATTATGGTGGACACATTGAAGCAGGCAGGGACCACGGATTCAGCCAGGCATAGATTAAATATGGTGGTGAACACTGGGGCTAGCTGGTTAGCACAGGATTTAAGTATACGTCCTGTTATCCCGTCTGGGCCAGCTGCCTTTCTGCTGTTCACCCGCATAAATGCTCTTCTCACACTGTGTTCCGTCAATGAGAGAGTGCCCCCGCCCCCCCCCGGATGCCCCCCCCCCCTCCACGACGGCCGGTGTGTCAGTGACGTCGTTAGCCAGTGAGCTAGCGTCGCTACTGTTTGCCCCGAACCGCGTGTAAAAGGAGTTTAGCTGGTCCGCGAGAGAGGCGTCGGCACTCCCCATTGAGGGGGCGCTGACTTTGTAGTCAGTTATTGTCCGTAGCCCTCGCCATAAACCTCTTGTGTCATTCTGGGCCATTTGTGTCTCCATCTTGTCAGCGTATGTCCTCTTAGCAAGTTTAACAGCCTTGCGCAGAGTATAGACTGTAGCCTTATACTCTTCCATGTTTCCTGACGCTCTGGCCAGGTTATAAGCAGTGGTGCGAGTTTTCAGAGCCGCTCGGATAGTTGGTCGACCACTAATTTCGGTGTCTTTATAAGTCTCTGTCTGTGTGTGTATGTTTGCATGCCCAGCAGTCTTAAATCGGTGGTTTAGATGATGATATGAATAAATGATATATTCTCCCCTACTCCTCTCTAGACACGGCACGGTATTGACAGAGACCATTAAGAAAGGAATCCATGACGCCGACTCAGAGGCCCGTTCGGGCGCCAGAAAGTAAGCCACGCCCCCCACTATCAGTCTGACTAACAAGCCACGCCCCCACTCCCAGTCTGCATGACGAGCCACACCCCCACTATCAGTCTGCATAACAAGCCACACCCCCACTACCAGTCTGCATAACAAGCCACACCCCACTACCAGTCTGCATAACAAGCCACGCCCCAACTACCAGTCTGCATAACAAGCCACGCCCCAACTACCAGTCTGCATAACAAGCCACGCCCCAACTACCTGTCTGCATAACAAGCCACGCCCCAACTACCAGTCTGCATAACAAGCCACGCCCCAACTACCAGTCTGCATAACAAGCCACACCCCCACTACCAGTCTGCATAACAAGCCACACCCCCACTACCAGTCTGCATAACAAGCCATGCCCCCACTATCAGTCTGCATAACAAGCCATGCCCCCACTATCAGTCTGCATAACAAGCCATGCCCCCACTACCTGTTTGCATAACAAGCCACGCCCCCACTATCAGTCTGCATAACAAGCCACGCCCCCACTATCAGTCTGCATTAGGGATGGGTACCGAATTCGGTACTTTTGAGGTACCGAACCGAAACACGTTGGTACTACCGAGTATCGAATCAAGTGAGAAACCTAAAAAAAAATAAAAAAAAAAGATTTTTTTTTTTTTTTTTAACTTTTTTTTTTTAACTTTTTTCTTTTCATGTCAACGTTCACACGCACAATATATGCTTACCTAGGATTTGACTTGATTCAACAACAAAGCAGTTGGAGCAATGACAAGCCGAAAACTGTCGAAATTGTAGTTATTTGAAGTTTGGATTTTCTTTTTTTACGCCTGAGGTAGGTAAATAAAATTTCTTGAGACTACTTGAGATACCGGTACCGGTATCGGTTCAAATGTGAAAGGTACCCATCCCTAGTCTGCATAACAGTCCAGAAAACAGAATAAACATGGAATAAACATTGTGAGAACAGAATAAACATGGAATACACATTGTTAGAATAGAATAGACATTGTGAGAATAGAATAGACATTGTGCCAACAGAATAAACACTGAGTGAGAACAGAATAGACATTGTGCCAACAGAATAAACACTGAGTGAGAACAGAATAGACATTGTGCCAACAGAATAAACACTGAGTGAGAACAGAATAGACATTGTGCCAACAGAATAAACACTGAGAACAGAACAGCATCATGGTGGGAGTTACACTGAGCACAGAACAGCATCATGGTGTGAGTTACACTGAGAACAGAACAGCATCATGGTGGGAGTTACACTGAGAACAGAACAGCATCATGGTGGGAGTTACACTGAGAACAGAACAGCATCATGGTGGGAGTTACACTGAGAACAGAACAGCATCATGGTGGGAGTTACACTGAGAACAGAACAGCATCATGGTGGGAGTTACACTGAGAACAGAACAGCATCATGGTGTGAGTTACACTGAGCACAGAACAGCATCATGGTGGGAGTTACACTGAGCACAGAACAGCATCATGGTGGGAGTTACACTGAGAACAGAACAGCATCATGGTGGGAGTTACACTGAGAACAGAACAGCATCATGGTGGGAGTTACACTGAGCACAGAACAGCATCATGGTGGGAGTTACACTGAGAACAGAACAGCATCATGGTGGGAGTTACACTGAGAACAGAACAGCATCATGTGAGTTACCGCAGGGGGTTCTGAGGGTTCTGAGGGTTCTGCTGCTGCTTTGCCAGGTGCTACTGGGCGTTCCACAGTCACTTCAGCCGGGAGGCGGAGCAGCTGTTCCAGAGCCTGGAAGCGTCCTATCAGAAGGCCCTGCAGGCCCACCTGAGGAGCGGCGACACCCTCGTGTCGCTCCCCGCCTCCGACCGCTCCTCCTCCTCCTCCCAGGAGAGCCTCAAGTGAGTTTCCTCACACCTCCTTCTCTTTGTTTTTCTCTTGTGTGCAGAGCTTTTCACGACCGCACTGGAACTGTTCTTTTTAAAGGAACACGCCAACATTATGGAAAATGCACTCACCATCTTCTCCAGAGTCAGACAAGAAGATGGATACCAATTTCCTCTCTGTGCGTTCAGTAGAAAGCTATCCGCCTGCAAGCTAGCCTAGTTTAGCACAAATTAATGGCAGTGAATACATACCACTAGCTAGAATACTAGAACAGCTAGGCTAGTGATCCATATCCACTTCCATTGATTTGTGCTAATCTAGGCTAGCTTGCAGCCGGATAGCTAAATAATGTGCATTGTGCAGTTCAGCTGTGACAAGAACCCTCCCTCTTGAAACAATTCATTCAGAATTGCCGTAGTTCACGTGTAATTATTTTCTTTTCTACTTAAAGTTGAACCTAACAATTATTCTGACACCATTTTTAATGACAAGATTGCAATGCTATTGATGGATCTTGAGTCATATTTGATCTGCAAAGTTGGATCTGAATTTCGTTTGTTGGTATAGGCCTGTGCACCAGCGCTAGATGTGCAATTATTATCGTATTTGTACCATAAAAGCAGCTCTCTCGTTACAGACACAGAAACAGCCCATTGAGAACAGGACTGAAAGAGGGGCTACTAGAATGCATGTGTTATATGAGTGTTTTAGTTGTTTTATGCAATAAACTTCAAAGACATGTTTAACACATTGAGTGCCAGCAGGGGGCGCACGATTTATCGCTTGAATGCCAGCCTTTTGGGACTGATTTTACGATATTTCATGATTTTCGCGGAGCTATTTATATATTCTATATTATGGCTGTGTGTCCAATACGCCCGTCGCTTATCAATGACTTGCTTGCAGTCAACATGTATGAAACGGATTGTTTTTTCATCGGTACATATCCGTTTTATACCGTTTTTGAAAATGTATGGCTGATTTATGAATCGTTTTCAAATAAACGCTAGATTATCGATAGTATATGTGTACTTATGCACGCTAGAGAAGCGGGCTGAAAATGTGATTATCTGACCTGGTCAGCGCTAACGTCATATACACACATACACACATAGGGGACACGTTGTGGAATATGTGAAAAAAACATCCGATTACCCCAAGACTGGTAAAATAGATTCCTTACCTCACATCAGATGTTCTGCAAAAAGATTATTCCAATTCCTGATCGCCATTCCAAATATCGATCGTGTTTACTGATCCAACGATCCAACCTCGAAACACATATTCCACGCTGCTCTGAGGGTCCCCAATGAATGCAATCGTCACGGGTTACATGCCTGAGAAGTAAAATGTGGAATCCGTTTCCCCCCCCCCCCCCATGCATTTCCATTGAGTCCAATCCAATGGGTGCATTACCATCCGGGAGACGATAGGGGGCGGTATTTTCCCTTTTCGAGGTCAGAGCCAGTCCCAATGATAACATGAGGCTGGATTGATGAAAAATGTATGGATATCGCTAATAAAAGCAATAACGATTAAATAACGAGATTTCTCGTTGTTGGCACTCAACGCATGGTGGCGAACAACGAGATTTCTCGTTGTTGGTACTCAAAGTGTTAAGGGACCTCAAGGACTAACTTGTTGAAAAGGACTGAAATATGTATGAAAGTTCTTGCACACCAAAAAAAAATTTAAACGAATAAACAAGGACTGACGCAACAGATTACGGATTGTCTGACATGACGTCCCAGAGTGCTGGTTTCTGGTGTCTGACCACCAGGCTCATCTGACCATATCTCTCTGGTGTCTTGACCACCAGGCTCATCTGACCATATCTCTCTGGTGTCTTGACCACCAGGCTCATCTGACCATATCTCTCTGGTGTCTTGACCACCAGGCTCATCTGACCATATCTCTCTGGTGTCTGACCACCAGGCTCATCTGACCATATCTCTGGTGTCTGACCACCAGGCTCATCTGACCATATCTCTCTGGTGTCTGACCTCCAGGCTCATCTGACCATATCTCTCTGGTGTCTGACCTCCAGGCTCATCTGACCATATCTCTCTGGTGTCTGACCACCAGGCTCATCTGACCATATCTCTCTGGTGTCTGACCACCAGGCTCATCTGACCATATCTCTCTGGTGTCTTGACCACCAGGCTCATCTGACCATATCTCTCTGGTGTCTGACCTCCAGACTCATCTGACCATATCTCTCTGGTGTCTGACCACCAGGCTCATCTGACCATATCTCTCTGGTGTCTGACCACCAGGCTCATCTGACCATATCTCTCTGGTGTCTTGACCACCAGGCTCATCTGACCATATCTCTCTGGTGTCTGACCACCAGGCTCATCTGACCATATCTCTCTGGTGTCTGACCACCAGGCTCATCTGACCATATCTCTCTGGGGTCTTGACCACCAGGCTCATCTGACCATATCTCTCTGGGGTCTTGACCACCAGGCTCATCTGACCATATCTTTCTGGTGCCTTGACCACCAGGCTCATCTGACCATATCTCTCTTGTCTCCCCACAGCCGACCCCTCTCCACCAAGAGCTCCGCGGGAGGCAGCATGGCTAGATGTAAGGACACAGCGCTTCATCCCAGACCAACCTTTACTCTATATTCATATTTAGTGGGATATGTTACTATTGTGCTGTCATGAGCAATCCCTTTTAAACTCTTCCTTAAACCTCAAAATAAACCAAAACTCTGACCGCCCACTCTCTCTGCCGGGCAGCGAAAGCAGGCCAGGCCACCAGGCCACCCGCCGCCGCCCCCTCTCCGGGTTCCCTCCAGCGCTCTCGCAGCGATGTGGACGTCAACGCCGCGGCCAGTGCCAGCTCCAGGACCCGCATGCCTGCCGCGCCCTCCGCCGCGCACCCCTCCGCCTCCCCCTTCAGTTCGGCCTCCGCACTGCCTCCCGGCTCCTACGCTTCGCTAGGTAAGGGCTGAGTCCACCCTGCAGGGTGTCTAGAGAGGAATGTAGGAACCCACTGAAACAAAGGTCTCAGTGCTAGGATGGGAGATTTTGTAAGATGAGTCATACGATTTACTATTATTTGTTGTCAACAGCACTATGGGGCAATAGATAAAAAGAGAATGCAAAGTTGCATTAGAAGAATATAGAAAATAAATAATAATGTTAGAATTATTATTAATGTTAGAATTATTATTTAAAATAATGTTAGAATTATTATTTAAGCTACCATCTAGCCAACTTGAACTACAAACTAGCCAACTTGAACTATGTTATGGAAAATGTTAAAGGACAAAAGATGAGCCGTTTGTTAAAATCATTCTGAGTTGTTATTAAAAATAGAAAACATAGTTTATTTCATCTGTGGCCACAAATGAAAGATCAGTTTACAATCAGAGACAACATGTGTTCACACACAAGAGTCTGACCAGCAAAGTGACAAAGAGCTCTGGTCAGACGTACATTAATACACAGAAATAGACGTATTAGAACAGATATGACTGAAAGTATAAAATGGCCCAGTTAGGAGAATCAACCTTGGCTAGGCGGAGGTTGTTCACCATGTTCCTAACTGGAATGTTAAACAACCTTAAAAGATTAGGTCAAAAGTAGGGATGCTCGATATTGGCTTTTTTACCTATACCGATATTGTCCAACTCTTAATTTCCGATACCGATATCAACCGATACCGATATATGCAGGCCGGAATCAAACCTGCAATGTTGTGATTACATGGTACCGTTATGAGCCTTAGCTTGGTGAGCTATGATTATGACTAAGATTATGATTTCCATTCTTAAGACAACAATTTTGATAGTTGCCAACATCACAGATTTTTACTACGATGCGATTAGATTCAACAACCTATGATCAACATACGATATATTGTGATCCAGCTGCATGTTACAACATGTCTTATCAAGTCGTAAATACCCTATATACAGTGCATGAACACGCACACAAACCCCCTTGTCATCCCAGCCTGACTACTACTACTTTCCATCCATTAACCTCAGTCCTACCTATAGGAACACACTCTCTCTCTCTCTCCACCCTAACCTCTTAACCCCTGTTATATTTCTCCCGGACCTCCATCGCCCTTTGTTTCGGCCTCTTCAGACGGCGCATTGTCTGATAACACGGAGGGTAAGCTGTGTGTGTGTGTGTGTGTGTGTGTGTGTGTGTGTGTGTGTGTGTGTGTGTGTGTGTGTGTGTGTGTGTGTGTGTGTGTGTGTGTGTGTGTGTGTGTGTGTGTGTGTGTGTGTGTGTGTGTGTGTGTGTGTGTGTGTGTGTGTGTGTGTGTGTGTGTGTGTGTGTGTGTGTGTGTGTGTGTGTGTGTGTGTGTGTGTGCGTCTCGTCTTCCATGTGTGGAAGGGGTAGGGTGGAGGTAGACCCCCTCTATGCCTCCTTGTTGTGTGTAGTATTATATTCTCATGGTGTTTTATTTGTGGTGAAATCTCTTTGTGCATGGACTGTATCCTGCATGGTGTACCGTACTGTCCTGTTCTCTAGAACTGAACACGGGTATTCTAGTTGGTATGTGATAGCTAGCTAGCACTGGGGTGTTTTCCCTAACGTAGACCTTTCAAGTTGTCTCTTCTATGCGTTTTGGACTTTACACACCACTAGCATAATAAAAGTGAATAGTCTTTTGGGTTTGTTGACTGAAGTTATGGTGTCTCTCTGTTGCATCTAGTAGAAGCAACATAACGTGGTCCTCCATCCTCAGCTCCCAAAACCAACCCTCAAACTCCTTGGTAGATGGCAAAACAATGAAGTATTTATTAAGTTAACACAAAATGAAAGGGAGCATAGGCTTCAGATTGGGCCATGGCCAAAATACAAATTAAATGAGGTTTAAAGATCCCCTCCAGGTGTATTTTAAACCCATAATCCATTGATTATATTTACCAGGAATTCCACGTCTGCAGCTTATATTCTTTCAAGATATGTCATTACCTACTCAGCTTTCTGTCTGCTGAAGATAAAGGTGTTAAGTTACCACATATTGGACCATGTTAGATTTGACCTATTAGTGACATATCACACATGCAACTCAGATGTCAGGGAAGTACAGAGAAGCTCTCCCTTTCCAGAGGAAGAATGTGGGAAAAAATCCAGCACAAATAACTATCTAATCTGTGTAGCCTCCAAGAGGTCAATCTACATAAACTGTCAAAAAAAAAAAACGAAAGCATAAAATGCAGATGTATAAACCTCTTAATCCAAACACAGTAGAGAACTTAACAATACAAAAAACGACCTAACTATAACTGAAATACAAAAACGACCTACAGTAACTATAACTGGAATACAAAAACGACCTAACTATGATTGAAGTTGGGGTTGCCGTCACCTTGCAAGCTGGTCGGCTCCTATACAGTATGGTCAAGGAAGTTATGGAGCCAATGGGCTGCAGACTCTCCCTCACAGTAGTTGGATGATCAGCCAATCATCACTATTGTCTTATTGCAGTTGGTGGTGGGAGTAGTTTGGTTGCTGCTGGGAACAGCTGCTTCTAGTACCTGCTGTGCTTTCTAAATAATACATATGTTTTATAATGTTTGTTGTCAAACACACATTGGAAATCAGTTTACTGTTTTACAGTAGCTGCGATGTCTTTTCCCCACACCGTGGCCTGGACGTGGGTAAATACGTTGATAAAAACAATTACCAAATAATTTCCACATATTCTCAGAAGTTCTCATACCATTAATGGTAATTAATACATTCAAATATTTCTTATTGTCGTCAAAGATGGAAGGAGAAGCAGCTATTGGTGAAATCTTGGGCATTTGCAGTATATCTTCAGTTAGCCATTGCTCAAGATCAGCCAGCAGATTTAAGTTGTTTTTGTTTATTTACAGTGGAGTAGTATAGAATTGCAGAGAGAACAGTGTCATAGTATGCCGTAGTATTGTATGTATATATATATGTGTGTGTGTATATATATATATACCATGGCATATATCAACCACTCGGTATTTAAACATAAAAAAAAGGTTTTAATCTGGAGCTTATCGGGCAAATTTACTATAATTACCCAGTTTTGTTTTGCGTTGGCTTTAGACAGATGCTTTTTCATAGTTTCTACATTATTCATTCAGCAAGGAGCGTTTTTTCCAAAATCGATGGACTGCTGCTAAATGAATGTAGAGGGATTAGTAAAGTAGGATCTCGGTGCTCAGTGACGTCTGTAGCGTTCTCTCCTCGGGTATCTGCTTTGTGACCATGTGACATGTCTCGCAGGCAGAGAGTAGAGGCATCGATCGTGTCCATAGAGACAGTCAGACTGGGCAGACAGGCACAGACATTGATCTTGCCCACACTCCACGGGGCAGATATTGATCGTGACGACGGACGGACGGGTCGGGAGTTCTTCACCGTTCAGCAGGGAACCCCTCGTCATCCCTGGACCATGTCGTTGTTGAGAATCACTTGCTCGTGTGTTACTGTTACGTTGTGACCTCTCTCTCTCCTCCGTGCTGGTGCCCCTTTCTCCCCCTGAATGAGCCATCTTCCCACACATACACGCATAAAAGATACATGGAAACGTCTTCATTGTTTTATTGTGGGAGACGTGTCTTCCTCCCGTGAATGGTTTTGCTGCTGATGATGAAATGGTATGTCCTGTGTGGTATGTTACAGCTTGTGTAGAATTCATAGAGTTGGACGTGGGTGCAATGCATGGTGGCTTTAAAGACTTGGATACTTTCTCTGTATTTGTTGTGGTGTCTTGGTGTCGGTCACAGGCTGTCAGGTGTCTGAAATATCCAAGCTTGTATCCCATTCCTTTTTAACGTTTCCGTTGCTTGAATCCAGCCCAAACGAATCACAAAAGGTTTTTTGTTTTTCCACTTTGCTCGTAAACCGCCACGACTGTTGCTGTGAATTTCTGTGAACAGTGAACTTTCCTTAAGAGGTCTCCACTGGAGTTTTTGACCACTAGTTGATGAATCTGGCGCTATAGAGCACAGTAGGAGTGCATGGGGGGGAAATAAACCTCAAACATTCAGTGGTTAACGAGCAAATCGAGTGAAAATGGAAGACTTGCGATTTGTTAGACTGGATCCACGCAAATTCTTCCACCGCCTCCTTTAAAGAACTTGCTGGAGGGAGTAATGAAGCTACTAGAATGGGGAGGATTTTGGAACGTCAGACGCAGCCTTTTCCAGATGATGATGATGGTTGTTTTGTTTTGTCTTTGGAGGCGGGTCTGCGGTTTGACTGTCAC
Source organism: Notolepis coatsorum (assembly GCF_963971535.1). Taxonomy (NCBI): domain Eukaryota; kingdom Metazoa; phylum Chordata; class Actinopteri; order Aulopiformes; family Paralepididae; genus Notolepis; species Notolepis coatsorum. Next base: position 27,263,945 of record NC_140165.1, read on the forward strand.
GCCATTTCCTGGCCGGGTCTCCTATGCCTTCCTTCATCCCTCTGTTACACGCTTCCTTTTTCTGACTCATTCTCTCTCTTTCTCTCTCTCTCTCTCTCTCTTTGCCTTCCTCTCCCAGGTCGAGTACGGACCAGGCGAGTGAGTTCTGGGACCAACCCGTCAGTCAGCGACAGCAGGGGGCGAAGCCGCAAAGTGGTCTCCCAATCCCAACGTGAGTTCTCTTCTCTTCTCTTCTCTTCTCTTCTCTTCTCTTCTCTTCTCTTCTCTTCTCTTCTCTTCTCTTCTCTTCTCTAGCAATCAAGCAGTCAACAAATTCCATAACAATTAGTAATGCTAAGCATTTAGGGCATAAATATTGTAATTATTGAAACTTTTTATTGTTGTTTTTTTTGTAAGGGGACATATGTCTTCAATAATTGCATATTATTTCCTTGAATCTGTCGATCATGTTTAAGTCTTTAAGAAACTAGTCTTTGTTAAGAAACTAGTTTACATCTCTGTTTTTGGTGGCTGTAGCAACACACCACATTTTACATTAATTAATTTCCTTTAATTGGTTTCCATTAATTTCCCTGGCTGCCCCACACACCAAAGAGTAAACAACTTTTACACACTGGGCAGTACATTAGGTAGGCAGTGTGACATCGTCAAGGGGAGGCAAGAAGCACAGCTTGTTTAGGCTTGTTAATCTATAGACTTCAAACTCTGGCCAAACGGCAAGGAGTACATATGTCATTTTTCACCAGCAGCTAAATAACATTTCAGACGGACAAATCCATGCAAAGACTAAAGAAACCCTAAGCATTTTCCATAATATGTCCCCTTTAACGCGAATCTCCTGTATTCCAGCTGGCAGTCGATCAGGCTCTCCCGGCAGGCTACTGGGCTCCACCTATGGCAGGATCCCCAGACCCAGCATGGGCACCTCCCTCACCCCCACCACCACCCCCACCCAAGACAAGCCCAGACCGAGGGGCCCCCGGAGCCAGGGTTGCAGCCGAGAGACTAGCCCCAGTCGCTCTGCGTTGGGTAAGACACCTAACACTTGAGGAACGCACCACTAAGACCCCAAACACCTGAGGAACGCACCACTAAGACCCCTAACGCAATGCCGTCAAACAGCGACCTCTGGGCAAAAGAGCCCTGCTTGGTATCGCACTTTGTTTAAATTTTTTGTTTTGGTCTGATGTGTGGGTTGTAACTTATACTGTGGATTTCTCCGGACCTCTCTTGTCAGAGCCTGAGGTGTGGCCAACAGTAACAATCTATCCCCACTCAAACTCAAACATCAAAAAATAAAAAGTAAACAAAGTGCTATACTAAGAAGGGCCTTTTAATACTTTCAGTGCCCAGCAGGGGGCGCACATTTAGTGCTTGAATGCCCACCATCCACTTCAATGTTAGCATTAATATCGCATAATCTATGTTTTAAATGTGTGTCTAATCTGCCCGTCGCTTATCAATGACTCATTTCCAGTCAACATTGTCGAAGCGGATTGTTTTTTTATCGGTTAATTTCCGTTTTATAGCATTTTGAAAAGCCCTCGTTTTCAAGGGGTGAAAAAAGATTCCATGATAATCGCCCTGTACTGTAATATTCTAGAACGTTGTCATTTTTCGGCCTATTTATGAATCGTTTAAAAATAAACGCTAGATTATCGATAGTATATGTGTACGTGTGCACACTGGTGCCGCGAGCTGAAAATCGATTCTCTCAGTTCCTGATCGCTCTTACAGTCAAACAGCCATATCACATTATAGGGGAAAAGCTTATATCTCCGTGAAAACAGGTCTGATTATCCTAAGACTGGTCAAATAGATTCCTTACCTGAGATCAGATGGTATTCCAATTCCTGATCGCCACTCCAAAAATCAATCCTTTTATTGATCCCACGCGTATACTGTAAAACACATATTACACGCTGTGCTGAGGGTCCAGAATGAATCTGATCGGCTCCGGTTACATGCGTGAGAAGTCAAATGTGGATTCCGGAGTTTTTTTCTCTCATCCATTTTCATTGAGTCCAATCCAAAAGGGTGCATTACCATCTGGGAGACGATAGGGTGCGCTTTTTTCACATCTGAGCGCCTGGCGGGGCAGGTTTACCAACGGTAGACTCGGTTGATGAAATATGAATTCAGATCGCTAATAAAAAAAAAAAAAGGGCATTCAGGGGGCTGGCTGATAACCCGAGATATCTCGTGATGGGCATTCAAAGTGTTAAAAGGGGGATTTCTCTGAAGCTTTGCAGTGTTGCAGGGCTGAGTCGTTGTTTCTGCAGATTGGACTCGACATCCACACGTCGGACTCACTAAGGGCCATGATTATGCATATTTGTAGACATGTGCACAGCAAATGGACCCGTTTTCAATATAATTGCATTGCTAGGGGAGAACTGCTCTGGTTTGTATTAGCAAACACTGCACCAGGAAATAAACTTGGACCAATTTAGAAATGTCTGAAGTTTGAAATGGCCTATACACACACACACACACACACACACACACACACACACACACACACACACACACACACACACACACACACACACACACACAATAGATGTACGTACACACATTTCTATACCTTTATTTGATTCCACCACTGAGACTATACATGAGTCAGATTGCAGTGTTGAAAAGTAACTAAGTATTTGTACTCAAGTACTGTACTTAAGTACAATTTCGAGCTATTTCGAGTATTTTCATTTTAGGGAACTTTATACTTTTACTCCACTCCATTTCAAATGAGATATTGTGCTTTTTACTCCACTACATTTATCTGAACCCATCAGTTACTAGTTACTTTGAAGAAAAAGATTTTGCATAGAAAACATGGCAAAAATGTATGAAGATTATATACTTTCACAGAGGACATAATCAGAACAGCATAACTGGACCACATACCACTTTAACATGACCTATAGAGGTCAATGGATTTAGGATCAAATGCTCCCGAGCACTGCGATACACAAATGGCATGTAGAATGCATACTTTTTTTTTTTTTTTAAACTTTGACCAGTCACCTGGTTCTTTTAGCGTTTATCGCTTTTTCTTCGCATTCATACTTGGTCAAGTTCGACCGACAGAAGCAGGCTGAAAGGGTTCAGATGGGGGGGGAAAGACACTCTGGGAAAGGCACGGCTGCCGTCCGGGATTCGAACGCGCTCAGCCCCAGATCCGCGCGAGCGCGGTTGTCCACGGCGCTGAAATAGCACTCGCGGTACGTGGTGAGCTACTGGAGCTCCCTAGAATGCATACTTTTACTTTAGATACTCAAGTACATTCAATAGCAAAAACGTCTCTACTTACTCAAGTATAATTTTAATGGAGGACTTTTACTTTTACCAGAGTACTAATTTATCTGGGTATTTCTACTTTTACTTAAGTAAAGGAACTGTGTCTTTCTTCCACCACTGCAAGATTGTAATATTCCAGTGGTTCTACATGGCTTTAAGGGGATGTGGTCTAGCCGTATTTCTCAGCAGACGGGGAGCGTGGGTCTCGTGAGTCGGGAGACCTTTTCTTTGGCCATTTGGAAGTTAGCGACGGCAGGTTTATGACCTACTGCGTCCTCGCACCACGAACAGATCGCTCAGGTCGTCTGATCAGGGCTTGCTGACTGTCCCCCGGTCTAGATTGAAGACTAAAGGGGACAGAGCCTTCGAAACCGTGGCCCCCAGGCTATGGAATGCTCTGCCCTTTAAAGACTGCTATTCAAACAGGCATTTGGCTAATTATGCTCTGTGTAAATCTTCTATGTCTTTTGATCTGTTTTGGTTTTTCCTGATCTTTCACGTTTTTAATTATTTTCTTTTACCATGCTGCTATCTTTGCACTTTATTGATGTTTTTACTATGTGAAGCACTTTGTGACCCTGGTCTGTGAAAGGTGCTATATAAATAAACTTTACTTACTTACTTATGTTGGAGCCAGAGCCAAGTATCAAACGCATCAGCCTACAGTCATAGCCAAGGCCACACACGCATACGCACCACGTCACACACAGAGAGAACAATGTCCCTCTCTTCTCCAACTCTTTTCTTCATACTTCTAACAAGAGGTGCACCAATACCACTTTGCTGACCCAAGTACAGAGTACCGACAATGAGTACTCGCCAATACAGAGTACCGATATAAGTACTCACCAATACAGAGTACCGATATGAGTACTCGCCAATACAGAGTACCAATATGAGTACTCGTCAATACAGAGTACCGATATATGAGTACTCGCCAATACAGAGTACCAATATGAGTACTCGTCAATACAGAGTACCAATATAAGTACTCACCAATACAGAGTACCAATATATGAGTACTCGCCAATACAGAGTACCAATATGAGTACTCGTCAATACAGAGTACCAATATGAGTACTCGTCAATACAGAGTACCAATATGAGTACTCACCAATACAGAGTACCAATATGAGTACTCACCAATACAGAGTACCAATATGAATACTCACCAATACAGAGTACCAATATATGAGTACTCGTCAATACAGAGTACCAATATGAGTACTCGTCAATACAGAGTACCAATACGAGTACTCACTATTCACCAATACAGAGTACCAATATGAGTACTCATCAATACAGAGTACCAGTATGAGTACTCACTATTCACCAATACAGAGTACCGATATGGGTACTCGCCAATACAGAGTACCAACAACGAGTATTTTTACATGATATTGAACTTTTTTTTTTTTTTTGATACACTTTTTCTCCCATTTTTCTATTTTTCTCCCATCCCAATTTCGTATCATCCAATTCAACCCTCCCCTGTCACGAACGCTGTTTCTTGCCTCCCACAAGCCGGCTGCAATGTGGACTAAGTCATACATAGCACAAGTCCCCTCCGGTACTTGAGGTAACAGCAGTCGCATCTTTTCACCTGCGCAGCTCGATCTCTGTGTCGAGGAGTAACGCGTGGGAGGCTCACGCTGCCCCCGACACTTCCTGATTCTACTGCGCAGGCGCACCAACCGACTTGTAGGAGTCGCTTGTTCACAACGTTCGATCCCCACCCTTCAGTTTTCCCTCCCCGTAATACGGCCAATGTGTATTACTGCGGACGACCAGCTAAACTGAAAACAATGTGGAGAGCTGGATTCGAACACGCGAATCCTAGCGTCTCCACACTGGTGGCGAGTGCCTTGCCCACTACACCACCTAGCCGCCCACATGATATTGAACTCTTGTTACTTCATGTTGTCCGTCTCCTTTCATATCTCATGATCCCTATGTCTCTTAGTGACTCACGGGTGGCACCTTTGCACTCTGCGCTTGTCTACGCTGGCCCCGTCCCTAAACCTAAGCCCTGCCCCCTTTCTGTATCTCCAGGAGCGTGTGTCGTAGGGACTTGCAGGTGCTGCCGTTGGACTCAGCAGGGATGTCTGCTAACGCTGGTCTATGTTTGCCCTTTTGTATGAATGAGAAACACCTGAACCTGCTTTCATTCAAACCTACCTGCCGTGACATGAGGCTCGAGACGTAGACTTTTAATGCGATAAAATAAGAAAAACATTGGGAGCTCATAACGGTGTCCTTCGGAATGACATGAAGCTACTCTTAAGCCACTGGCTACTGGTTGGTGGAGGCACACGAGCGCCAGGCGGGATTTCTAGATTCTTTGGTGATTTCATTGATTGAAGGAATTGTGCGAGTACTCATTTCCTGGTATCCCTGGCAGTACTTTTAGCTTGGTATCGGGTCAGTACCTTGATAGTGGTGTTGGTTCACCTTGCTGCGACTGTACCAACTCATTGGCTGAACTGTCTTTCAAACTGTCTAAGTCTGTCCTCCTGTTTGCCCTCCTTCTCTCTGTCTCTCCCTGCCTGACTAACTCACTTTCTACTGAGCTTCAGGTGTGTCTACTTCTGGATGTATGTGCTGCTAAACGCTAAAAACCTCTCCCCCCACCCCCTACGCTGCTCTCTCTGTCTCTCTCTCTCTCTCCCTCTCCCTCTCCCTCTCTCTCTGTCTCTTTCTCTGTCTGTCTTTCTCTTTCTCTCTCTCTTATCTCTCTGTCTCTCCATCTATGTCTCTCTCTCTCTCTCTCTCTCTCTCTCTCTCTCTCTCTTTCTCTCTCTCTCTCTCTCACTGTCTCTCTTTCACTCTCTCTCCTGCCCCTCGACCATGCCCCCTCCCCCTCCCCACCGCTAGCCCGGAGCCGCATTCCCAGGCCAAGCATGAGTCAGGGCTGTAGCCGCGACACCAGTCGCGAGAGCAGCCGCGACACCAGCCCGTCACGGGGCTTCTCCCCCCTGGGTGAGTACGGTACCCTAGAACCTCCCCCGCCCCCGGCCCCCTCTATCACCGCCACGACCCAACTCTAATTCCACAGTTATCAGCGCTCCGATCCTCACGGAGCTCAAAGTGTTACGGCTCTCTTGACTTTTGCATGATTTTACATGTGAATGTTAAAGGGATAGTTCACATTTTTGGAACCCTTGCCATATTCCTTACTTACCACAATCCATGTTGTTCCTCATTCTAGCTCTGGATAGTTAACCTAGTTAGTCCAGCAGCTCCAGCTCCTGTCTGTACAAACTGACTGAGACTCTTCAGTGAGCCTGAGCTTGTACAGACAGGAGCTCGACCCCGTTGACTTTGCGTTGGTTTGTGGCTAACTATCCAGAGCTAGAATGAGGAACAGCATGGATTGTGCTGCGAAAGGACCATCAAGATCATCATAGGTAAGTAAGGAATATGGCAAGAGTTCCAGAAACCAGAACGATCCCTTTGTTTTAGTGTCCCTTATGTTATATTCTATTCTGTTTTTAATACCATCAGTTAATATATGGTCAATCAATCAATCAATAAATCACAGAGGGATCTTTACTTCTCCCGTCTCCTTTAGGGATGATGATGGCGGCCCGATACCAGTTTTCCACTCCCGATACCACTTCTGTGTCCTAAACTTTCAGTATCGCCTGATACCGATCCGATACATTACTATCACTGTGTACAGTATATAGACTTAGACAATCATAAAAATTATTGCAATTACAATGAAGTCACCTTGCTTTGATTTCTGGCTTGTTAGACACGTCTTTTGGTATCAGATTTTAGTATCGGGGAAATCCTCTTGATACCGATATACTCTCTTTTTAGCCTGGTATCGGATCAATATCTGATACCAGTATCCCCAGTCTCCTTAGCAGGGGAGGACCATTACGAAAAAGTGAGAGCAGATTTTGCTCCATTTTCTGGGGGGCCAGGGCAATTACCTTTTTCTGTTCTTCAAATCCAAACTAATACGTTTCTGCTGTGTCTATGGGCATAAATATGTTCAGCACACCTCTGGTTTCCTACGCTACATTAATACTTTTCTGCTGTGTATGAGCATAAATATGTTCAGCACACCTCTGGTTTCCTACGCTACATTGTTGTTGGAATGTTGTAGTATGGCAGATGTTAGATTGGATTGTCAGACTTCACTGAAAATCTGGAGGCAGTATTTGTTTGATTCATGGGAAGATATTTGCCTTTTGTCGCTGTTTATTTCCCACGAGAGTCGGTAGCTATTCATATGTACCTATTGGTACCTATTCATATGGTATGACACTAGTTACCTATTCATATGGTATGACAGTAGCTACCTATTCATATGGTATGACAGTAGCTACCTATTTATATGGTATGACAGTAGCTACCTATTCATATGGTATGACAGTAGCTACCTATTCATATGGTATGACAGTAGTTACCTATTTATATGGTATGACAGTAGCTAGCTATTCATACGTTATGACAGTTACCTTATTCATATGGTATGACATTAGCTACCTATTTATATGGTATGACAGTAGTTACCTATTCTTATGGTATGACAATAGTTAGTTACCTATTCATATGGTATGACAGTTACCTTATTCATATGGTATGACAGTAGTTACCTATTCATATGGTATGACAGTTACCTTATTCATATGGTATGACAGTAGCTACCTATTCACATGGTATGACAGTAGCTACCTATTCACATGGTATGACAGTAGCTACCTATTTATATGGTATGACAGTAGCTACCTATTCATATGGTATGACAGTAGCTACCTATTCATATGGTATGACAGTAGTTACCTATTTATATGGTATGACAGTAGCTAGCTATTCATACGTTATGAGTTACCTTATTCATATGGTATGACATTAGCTACCTATTTATATGGTATGACAGTAGTTACCTATTCTTATGGTATGACAGTAGTTAGTTACCTATTCATATGGTATGACAGTTACCTTATTCATATGGTATGACAGTAGTTACCTATTCATATGGTATGACAGTTACCTTATTCATGTGGTATGACAGTTACCTTATTCATGTGGTATGACAGTAGTTACCTATTCACATGGTATGACAGTTACCTTATTCATATGGTATGACAGTAGTTACCTTATTCATATGGTATGACAGTAGTTACCTATTCATATGGTATGACAGTAGCTAGCTATTCATACGTTATGAGTTACCTTATTCATATGGTATGACATTAGCTACCTATTTATATGGTATGACAGTAGTTACCTATTCTTATGGTATGACAGTAGTTAGTTACCTATTCATATGGTATGACAGTTACCTTATTCATATGGTATGACAGTAGTTACCTATTCATATGGTATGACAGTTACCTTATTCATGTGGTATGACAGTTACCTTATTCATGTGGTATGACAGTAGTTACCTATTCACATGGTATGACAGTTACCTTATTCATATGGTATGACAGTAGTTACCTATTCATATGGTATGACAGTAGTTACCTATTCATATGGTATGACAGTAGCTACTAGGCGTGTAACGGTACACAAGAAACACAGTACGGTACGTACCTCGGTTTGGAAGTCACGGTTCGGTACAGGTTTTCGGTACAGTGGGGGAATGTTTGGCTTTCCATGTTCCACTCAGGGGTGATGTATTGTGCAGTAACTAATTGTACTTGTAGGGCGGTCAACGAATATTCTATATTGAAATGAATAATCGACTCGTAAAAAAATATATAAGAAAAAATAATCATATTAGATTGTGGAAAAAAACAGCCCCGGTGGGCGGTCGTTAGTGGTTAACATACAGTTGTATTTGTTCGGTACACAGCCCTACTGAACCTAAGGTCCAGTACTGAAACTGTACGGATGCGTGTACCTTTACACCCCTAGTAGCTACCTATTCATACGGTATGACAGTAGCTACCTATTGATACGGTATGACAGTAGCTACCTATTCATACGGTATGACACTAGTTACCTATTCATACGGTATGACAGTACTAGCTACCTATTCATACAGTATGACAGTAGCTACCTATTCATACGGTATGACAGTAGCTACCTATTGATACGGTATGACAGTAGCTACCTATTTATACGGTATGACAGTAGCTACATATTCATACGGTATGACAGTAGCTACCTATTCATACGGTATGACGGTAGCTATTCTCAGTGGACTGATTGAAGGTTGAAGTCACCTCTATCCTCCTCATCCTTCAGCGTCTCGCCGACACTCTCGCTCCACCAGCGCCCTCTCTTCAGCAGAGTGCTACTCAGGTGACCTGCATGGCCATATATATATATATACACATACAGTATATACACCCTCCAACACACCGAGATAGACCGATGAGCCCTCCATCCGTCCGTCACTCCTCTTAGTGCGGTGGCTTAGCAAAAAATTTGGACGCGCCGGACAAAAGCACACATTTTTTCCCACGTGTTCCCCATCACCATAACTTTCATTTTGGGGTAGGGGCCACGTCATCATGATGGATTTCAAGATGGCCGCCATGTAAAATCAAGGTTCTGCCCATTAATAAATATCTTGGTATCCATGTAAACTAGAGAAGCTAAGCTTTCCATTGGTATCATTTTCATTAAGCCCAACTGTTGGGAAGGGGGTTTTAATAGGCAATGATTACAAATTATGTTACATTTTCGACCTAGAGAAAACTGCCATGCTCATCTTCCAAAAGGTCCCTTGGCCGTTCACATGAATATATCAGAGTGCACATTGGTTTTATAGGTACCCACAAGCCTCTTCTTTCCAGACATACCCACTTTGTCCAACTTGCATGCTATTTGGGGCAATGATCAAGCAGGTTTGTGCATGTGGTACAAATGTGTCGAACATTGGGTTAGGGTTTGTTGTTAGAATGTTGAACATAGAAGATCAATTTTGGTGTCAAACTACACATTTTCTGGGTCAATAAATGTGTTAATGCTATGAAGAACATCCTGGTCGTTTGGTCATTACGGTGTTGATGACCGGTATAGCCACCGACAGCTGTCATGAGACGTGCACTGAGAGTATGGCCACCGCGGGAATTTTTATGAAACATTCTGATATTCTCGCAGGTCTTGTGCAGTGGTCTCGTGCGTGCCACTGTCAACCAAGCGACCGACAGTGGCACGACTCGAGACGCGCACCGTTTGACAATGATATGCATGCAGCATAATTTGCGAGTGCTCTCATGAGTCGTGACTGAGGAGAGGATGGCCCGCAGGCTGCAGGAATTTATATAAACATTCTGATACTTTGATTAGTTAACTACCTATTCCGTTAGTTAACTATGTATTGATAGATAACTTATTACATATTAATATGATATTGTAAGGGGCAGGACCAGATAAGCTTTGCTTCTTTCTGTCCCTTCTCGAACAAAACCATTTGTCTTGAGCTATGTTGATTATTCCCTCCATAGGAAGATATATTTAAATGTATTTGTATTTTATTTCGTTTTTATTTATTTTTTGTTATTACAAATGTGTTTATGGTTGAAAATGTTCGAGATAAATAAAGATCAAATCAAATCTAACTGAAGAAGTTATCCCTCTTCTAACAAGAGAGAAAACGTAGTTTAGCTTTAAACTATAACGTCATTGCTTATTAGGGATGGGTACCGAATTCGGTACTTTTAAAGGTACTTACCGAAACACGTCGGTACTACCGAGTATCGATTCACGTGAGATACAAAAAATATAAAAATAAATTGCACTTTTTTTATTTTCATGTCAACGTTCACATACACAATATACGTATCAGGGCCGACGTTCCACTCTACTGGTTAAAGTTGCTTACTCGTGAGTAGTACGTTTGTTGATAAAGAAAAATAAGGTCCACAGCCGCTCCGGTGTAAAACATTTCCAAATGGTTTATTTCTCTTCCACAGCGAAGTCTTTCTTCACAGAAGTGATCCTAAAGCTATTTTCCTAAATATTCACGTCACTACTACAAGGTAAGAAAACTGTATTTCCCAGTCTCCAAAATCACCACCAACTCGACACATGAAAATTCCTCCTCACCTGAAAGCCGTAAATAAACAGCAAAACGGTAGGCAAGGCACCCTGGTCTAGAAATGCAGGCTTCAATCTATACTTTTAAATACACAATAATCTGTCCCGCGGCTATCGCAACTATTAGTGACTGGAGCCACTGTCTGTGAGTGACTCTGCTTTGGTCCAATCACATTCCCCCACCCACAGTCTGCGAATCAGAGGCAGAGTAGGGCGGGTCTTCACAGCACGTCATGTGACATATGCGCCAATCGTGTGACAGCGGGGCTCCGTGGTCTCGAGTCTTTACAGCCTCGTCTGCACGCAGAATTCCATCCCAAAACACTAGTCTAAACGCAACATTAAACGTGAGACCACAAGACGACTTTTGCGGTTTCTGTTCAGACTCTCTCCGTCTAAACATGGCCTCTGTCTATCTGTTCAGTACTGCTCAGCACTGGTTCAAGATGCACAATGAGCTCTTCAGAGAGAATTGTTGAATATATATACATTTACATTTAGTCATTTAGCTGATGCTTTTATCCAAAGCGACTTACAAGTTCTGTACGACAAGCCATCAGGAAGGGCACAACTCTATCAGCTGAGCAACAATGTTCATCAAAGTGTTGAGTGCTACAGTGTAGGTTAGTTTATTAGGACAAATGCATGACAGTACGGTTAGTTAGGGTTAGATTTTTTTTTTATTAATTCAGATAATGGTTGAAGTGCGTCTTTAGTCGACGGCGAAAGATTGGACGTGTTTCGGCTGTCCTAACTGGGGTGGGTAGTTCATTCCACCATTGTGGGGCAAGGACTGAGAATAGGCGACTTCTCTTTGATGACCCTCCCGGAGCTTGGATAGGAGTAGGTCTGAGGCGGCCAGAAGATGCAGAGCGTAGGGGTCTTGAGGGTGTGTAGTTAGAGACCATTGACCGGACGTAGGCGGGAGCGGTTCCCTTTGCCGCACGGTATGCTAGGTCGAGGGCCTTGAAGCGGATTCGTGCAGCAATGGGGAGCCAGTGCAGGTCCCTTAGAAGTGGGGTGACATGGGCCGACTTCGGTAGGTTTGAGATCAGGCGGGCCGCTGCGTTCTGAATATATAGATACACAAATGTTCTAGAATGTTTGATTATGACATCATACTGTGACGTCACAAATGTTCTAGAATGTTTGACTATGGCATCATACTGTGACATCACTAATGTTCTGAAGGTTCTATTATGACAAATAATACGGTTCAATGACTTTATCTAAATCCAATCAATATTAATGCTGTTTCAATGTAAGGTTATAAAAATAAACATATAAACATTCATATAATACAATAACCTAAATATATAGCTTTGGCTCCTCTACAATACGCTTACCTAGGATTTGACTTGATTCAACAACAAAGCAGTCTGGGCAATGGCAAGCCGAAAACGGTCGAACGTGTAGTTATTTGAAGTTTGGATTTTTTTTTCACGACTGAGGTAGGTACTGTAGATTACATTTTTAGAGACTAAAGTACCGAAAAAGGGTACCGTTGGGTACTGGTACGTATCGGTTTAAATGTGAACGGTACCCATCCCTATTGCTTATCCAGAGATTCCACCTTTGATAACTAAAGTAATGACACTTGACTTACCTGTTATATTATGTTTTGCCTTTTTAAACATGTCCCTTATCGCGCTGTCCTCTGGCTGCGTGCTCTAAGCCACGACAGCTGTCACGAGACGCGCACTGAGAGCTGGCCAGTATACCGCGGGAATTTTTATGAAACATTCTGATATTATCGCGGGCACGAGACCACTGCACAAGACCCGCGAAAATATCTCTAACAGTTAAATACGCCTATACGGGCTAAAGAGTTATGATAATAATAATAAATGTAACGAGTGATCCTAATAAAATGTCTATTCATGCATGTCTGACAGTTAAACAAGTAAAAAATTATGTAAATATGTTGTTAGAATGGTACAAATATTCATCTGGTGACATTTTTCATAGCATTAACACATTTATTGACCCAGAAAATGTATAGTTTGACACCAAAATTGATCTTCTATGTTCAACATTCTAACGACAAACCCTAACCCAATGTTCGACACATTTGTACCACATGCACAAACCTGCTTGATTATTGCCCCAAATAGCATGCAAGTTGGACAAAGTGGGTATGTCTGGAAAGAAGAGGCTTGTGGGTACCTATAAAACCAAGGTTCACTCTGATATATTCATGTGAACAGCCAAGGGACCTTTTGGAAGATGAGCATGGCAGTTTTTTCTAGGCGAAAATTTAACATAATTTTGAATCATTGCCTTTAAAAAAACCCCTTCCCAACAGTTGGGCTTAATGAAAATGATACCAATGGAAAGCTTAGCTTCTCTAGTTTACATGGATACCAATACATTTGTGTTCGCTCAAATATTGAGCGTGCTATGGACCAAGATATTTATTAATGGGCAGAACCTTGATTTTACATGGCGGCCATCTTGAAATCCATCATGATGACGTAGCCCCTACCCCAAAATGAAAGCTATGATGATGAGGAACACGTGGGACAAATTTGGTGCTTTTGTCCGGCGCGTCCACATCCTTCTCAAATCTGGTGCTAAGCCACCGCACTATCTAGCTAACTCTGTGTCCAGAACGTCACCCTCCTCTTCATCACATATATACAGTAGTATATATTAGATAGACTCTTTACTGTCAAACTCTTTGGGAGCTTTGGGAATTGAACTCTGGAATTGTGAAGAGGCCGTTTTGCTTGTATCTTAAGTTGGTTATGCTCCTCTGTTTCATCTCAAACACTGTTGCTTTTTAGTGGATCATATTTTATATTCCTTTTTCATTATGCAATATCAGGCTTGTTCTTTTATAATTGTGCTTGCAGTTGTATTGGCAGCTCAATTCATCATGGTCTTGACGTGACATTTTTCATAAACTGCTTGTTGAATTATTTGTTATTATTTTCTTATTCACTGCGTACGGCACGATATGCATTGCACCCACCCCCCCCTTTGGCTGATGAAATCAAATCCATTGTTCTTTCTCAAATCAGTTTTGGACATAGCCTTTTTCACATGTTGATGTCCAAAACGGTAAGTACACAATCACTATGTACCTCATAATGAGGGCTAATATGGATTTCCCACTTAAGCACTCTGGGTCTGGTTTCCAAAATAATCTCAGCAATAAGATTATATTTGTCTCATTGGCATTCAGTGGATCAAAGGTAATCTTGGGTCCCACTGGTCATGGAATTTACAGAATATCATAGAATTTTAAACCAGACAAACGTCAGAAACATTATTAATTCTCTGGGGAAGTCGTGGAATATGATGGCGATTTTACAGATAACCTACCAAAATGTATTTTAAAATGATTGAAAATACACTTATTGCATTAGTTGGTCTTTTACACATTGCATGTCCACAACAAGACCAACTACAGTATAGTACCGGACTGTTTAGAACTTTTCTGAGCAATTTTTTTTATAATAAACACAATTCTTTGTCATTGAAGTACTCAAAATAGTCATAGAAAAGTCACAGAATGTTCCATTGTGGCTTGAGTGGGAAACCCTGTAGTGTCAAGTAGTGGTCGACCAATATGGATTTTTCAATGGTCGATACTGCTGGTGCATATGATAACGTACAACAATTAAACTATAACAAATTAGACAAAATTGATGAACTTAAGTTCACTAATGTTAGCTATATTAGCTAGCTAGCTTAGCTGGTGGGTGACGGCTAGGTTTGCAGTTGCTAACATTATGATTGTACTAGAAATTCGCTATAAAATATTGCAGTATTTTTTCCCTTCAAATAAATAAGAGCCCTTTTTAGCCCCTTTCTGGGTTGGCGGGCCGATACCAGCTGATACGATACATGAGCGATCCTATATATCGGTCGACCACTAGTGCTACGATGAGCATGGGAGATCCAGCCCAGACCTCTAATTGTCTGGTGTTTTCTCTATGTACCCCCTTCCCCCGCTCTCAGACCGCCTGTCTCACCAGGCCCGTATCTCAGCCTCCGTCAACGCCATGAGAATCCTCAACACCGGGACGGATGTGGAGGCAGCCGTGGCCGACGCCCTGGTAAGATAACTCTCAGCGGAGGAGCTGTGATTGTGCACAGCGTTTCCCCATCAAGTATGTTTTGACTGGCGTTTCCCTCCTGCACAGAACGTCCAACATGGCTGCCTGTAACCATTGGTAACCACTTTTGAGAGAAAATGCCAAATTTGAGTGCAGTGGTAGAGTAGGTAAAACTCTAGAAAATGATATTAGTGTTCCACTGTGAAGTTTTGACTAGATCCAGTATTGCATGGCAAAAATGTGTTGATATATTTCTCATAGCAACTGTTGTTTTGCACATAGCTGTCTCTTCCATTGTTATGTTGCTGTGTGCTGATATATGAGAAATAATTTGGTGTCTTATTATATCATCTTATAAATGAGTCACAGTGGAACAGTAATATTGTGCTTCTCCGATATTTTACCTACTACACAGACATCAGGTGTTTTCTTTCAAACCACCAAAAGTGGTTACAATAGTTACAGAAAGAACTACACACACATTCTGTGCAAGGCCTCTATTGAAAATGAGTTTGACAATTCCCACGTCTTTAGCATGCGCCGACCCGCATATGGGACGTTTTTCGGACTTTTTGCAACCGGCACTTTGGCGACCCCTAGTGGCTCGGTTTTGCATATTTTGTAATACAATATATATATCGAATTGAAGGCTTATTTGTTGCCTGTCGATAGCGAAAGAATGTCATCTTTCAAAAGAGACCAGGCTCATGCATGTGCTATAAGTATAAAGTATGTTGTTTTGGTTTGCAAAAAAAGTATGCAGTACTCAAAAACAAAAACGAAAATGGCCAGGAGACTCATTGCAGGTTAACAGGTGGCAGGGGACTGGATTAGAGGGAAACTTGTCCCTGAGAGAGATTCAGCATGTTACAAAATGTTAGTCTAGTGTACAAAGTACTAGTATTAGTTTTACTGTGGTATTTATTTGGCAACATTACATGTGGATAGAAGATTTATGCTTGTTTTGAATTTAGCTTTAATGATGCTATAGATAAAAAATGTATGTAGAGTAATCTTTTAATATATATGTAATTAGGGCTGGGCGATATAATGATAACGATAAATATCGTGATATATTTTAATAATCGATATCGAATATCGAAAAGAAAAAGAAAAATATCGAAAAATCGTTTTTTTTTAATATTTTTTATTTTATTTTTATTTTATTTTTGTGACCTGCAACAGGGCAGAGACAGTGGACAGACTTGTCTTTCTTGCCTGCAACTTAAAGTAATGGCTTTGCTTGTCCAAATGACAATACTGACCAAATTGAGATTTCTTTTTCTCTTGTCCATTTATTTTGTTTGCTTTCTAATTTAAAATACGGTTTGAACCCGTCTGTACACAGTAGGCTATGTGTGCTAGCAGAGCTAGACTCCAGTCACGATTCACGGTGCACATGTGCGTGGTTTGTCCACCAAAAAAGCGCCAAAAGATCGAAAATAAACTAGCAGAGCCAGAACTGTTCAACTCCCCTGGAGCCACAGCCAGCAGAGAAGCCGGTTTACTTTCGCTTTTAAACCAGCTGCAGCCTGAGAACTGGAGTGTGAGGGGATGTAACACTAAAGATGGCAGCAACGACAAAGAATTGCTGCAAAATAAACATACATCTGTTGTTTAAAAAAATAAAAAATAAAAAAAAATTATACTTATAACAATTTAGATAATTATCGATATCGAGAAATATGATAACATTATCATATCGTTATCGCGATATGATTTTTTGCCATATCGCCCAGCCCTATATGTAATCATATATATTTAATAATAATACATCCACAGAGCTTTTAGAAAGAGCAGAATAAAAGTATTGCTTTTCTCCCCCCAAAATTATTGATTAACGCATCCACCGCCGGAAACGCTTTAAAGCGGTATTGCCTGCCATGCTTTGACCGCCAGATCTCGCTGTACAGCGTTATTGAGATGAATATTTAATTTTTTCGCCATGGCATTCATAATTCATATATACACCTCCGACGCTGCAGCTGGACCCTACAGGTGACGGCAACGATGGCTCAATACCGCCGCCTGGTGGATGGTCGGGCGAGTTACACTCGGAACAACAGGAAGTGGCCGATGTGCGTCGATTAAATTCATCCGGCCGTCAGACATTGTTGCATGACTCCCGACAGACACAATGTACATAATGGATCGCTTTATAAACTTAATAATCGATATGATTTCGGCGTTTATTGCGACATACAAACCGGAAATGGACCTAGGCGATCGACGTCCTATACTTGGGATATTTCACCGCCAGTCTCTTTGACGCACGGTAAGAGGACACTAACGTTATTTTCAGCTCAATTGTTTATTCATTTCACTGCAAACCATCTGATCAATAATATCACCCATACTACATAAAGCCGTTACTGATGATCGGGGAATTATAAACGACCCCCCCCCCCTTTCCTCCACGCATGATGAAGCATAACGTATACGATCATATACAGTTGAATTTTTTAATATAGCGCGTATAGGGAATAAATGGCAATCGATAATCTATATACGTTTAGGCCTATAACTCACGTACTAGGAATTACTGCAGAAAATGATAAAACCATACTTATATTCTAGAAGGTATTTTTGTATGAATGTATGAATGAAAAAGTATAATGTTCCTACATCCTGAACGATAGATAATCGATGTTGAATGGGCCATAGTAATGTCAATTTAGCAATACAATTTAAAAAGTTATAGCCCTGCAAAGAAGGTAAACATCTCCATAGGCTTACAGTGGTGGCAGACTAGGTATATTGATGGGTATAACCAAAGGCAGGAAATGTGTTAATGCATTTATCATTTAAGAAATGTTGGCAGGTCCAAAATGAATGTTGTTGTTTACATGTTGCATCCATGTATCCCCTCACTACTTCCAATTTTGGAATGCACCTGATTGGATAAATTACATTCTAGTGTGACATCTAGTGGCTGAATGTAATTTAATCGGAGGATGATATGTTATCTAATTTGTCTTTACTCTTCCTTCCCATCGTTCTTGGTAAACCTCAGCTTTTAGGAGACAACAGGAGTAAGGTACAGCAGTCTCACACACCCTTCCAATTCATCCCACCTCTCCTGTTGCATGCCCTCCATGTCCACCAAAACAAATACCACAATTGCCGATCACGTGGCATCAAACATATGCACCATTATTTTTCTTATTGTCAACATAGTCTAGGAAAAGACCAAAACCTACAATGCATTTCTCCTACTTACAAGTATGGTCCATCTTGCAGACAGCAGCGTATAGCCATAAGTCATAGAACTGTTGCTGTCAAAAAGAAAAAGGGTTTAAAGCAAGTCACAGAGTTGCACCGTTGCTTTGGTCAGCATGATTCATCGTTGCGATGAACATGGCCATTGTACTTTTTCCTGGACTTGAGTTTAATGTGCAATACACATGCTCAAGGACAATGCTGTTCTGTTTACTACTGTACATCGATAGATGGGTAGAGCCTGTTGCCTTTTTGAAGTAAGTTTTGTAATAACTGCTACTCCCCTGTTTTTCACGATAATACATTATGTTATTTAAAACTGGAAATATGCGCTTGCAAGCTGTATTTAATGATTTTAACATACAATGGGAACGCATGGCTTCCTGGTTGAAAGCCCCAAGGTGTAGGAAGAATATTAATAGTAGAAAAATGCATTGTAGGTTTTGGTACATTTAAAAACAACCAAGGTTGACCAAAGTGCTGCACAATAGAAAGTACAAAAGTACAATAAATACAATACTAATACAACACAAGGTGCACAGTTTATACAAACAGAAATAGTAGACTTAAAAGACTTAAACATGGCTAGGGTTGGGGCAGATCTAATATGTAAAGCTAAAGGTAAACTGTTACACAGCTTGTGGGCAGCCACCCCAAAGGCTCGGCCACCTTTACATTTGAGCCTAGATTTTGGAACATCCAGAAGCAACTGATTTGATGACCTCTGTGCTCGAGCTGGCGTGTGAACATGGAGGAGTCCAACTAGGTACTCAAGGGCCGGACCATTTCAGATCTTAAAAAACAAACATCAGGATCTTAAAATGAATCCTGAAAGTGACAGGGAGCCAGTGCAGGGAGGCCAGAACCGGTGTAATATGGTCACGCTTTCTTGTGCGAGCCGCAGCATTCTGCACCAGCTGTAGGCGTCATAGAGAGAGCTGGTCTCGGCCCACATACAAAGAGTTACAGTAGTCAAGCCTCAATGTAATGAAGGCATGCATGACCCTCTCCAAATCTTTTGGAGAGAGATGGAGTTTGATTTTGGCAAGGAGCCTTAACTGACGAGGCACCTTTGACTACAGAGCCGATTTTGTTTATCACATTTTAAATCACTATCAAAAGTGTCTGCAAGGGAGCCCAGGGTCATTCAAACATTCTGGATGTCCAAACATAATAATAACCTTATTGTAATTTAGATTGAGGAAATGTAGGTCCACCCAGATCTTAATGTCACTAAGGCAAGCTAGCAGAGATGACATTAACAGCAAAATGGTGAAAATAAATGTTATGCTTTTGGGGAATGGAACCCAGGGGCAGCCTGTATAAAGAAAATGGCTATGTTGACAGTACACTGGCCTTATCCTTTAATATTCATCCATAATTCATTGTGACATTCACTATTATTATTACAATTAACCATCACATCAGATATACCTCCATGAGTATTACATTATAACTTCAAACAATCGATGGCTATAACATAGCTTTTTATTTGCCTAAATATGCTTATGATCCCTCATCAAAGAAACACACATTGATTGTAATTGACCATAGTCAATGAAGTATGACTAGTGACCAGAACATACCGTTATCAGCATAGAATGAACGCAGACACTATCAGAAAACCGCATGGCACTTTCTCCTTTTGAAAATGTAGTTGCATGGTAGATGTTGCAACTGGAAATGTTCCTAAAGTACATTTGGATACATGTTCCGTTTGTGACGGCGTGGGGAGAGAACACAGGATGACATTGGTTTTCCACGGTGCACAGTCCCTCACCTGTCCCCCCCCCCCCCTCCCTCCCCACAGCGGAGGCCGGTACGGCGGCGCTTCGAGTCACCGGGCATGTACTCGGACGACGACGCCAACAGCGACGCGTCGAGCGCCTGCTCGGAGCGCTCGTACAGCTCGCGCAACGGCGGCATGACGCCCCACTACATGCGGCAGACGGAGGACGTGGCCGAGGTGCTCAACCACTGCGCCAGCGCCAACTGGTCGGAGCGCAAGGAGGGCCTGCTGGGCCTGCAGAACCTGTTCAAGAGCCAGCGGATGCTCAGGTGTGTTTGTGTGTTTTGATGGGGGAAGATAAAAAAAGATAGCCATAGTTATTTTTCTTTACCAGGCACTTGAAATATGAGGAAAGTCTCAAAGTAGCCTTGTTAGCTTTCCCCATTCAAACCAATGTGTGCAGTCAGCCGCAAGCTAGGTTGTTAGCTTGTAGCTAGCCTCACCCATTGGTTTCAATGAGTAACGCTAATCATTTTATAATAATCATCAACACTTTGGATGCCAAAAACGTAAAAAGTCGTTATTGGGCACCGACGGTTGAGTGCCAAAAACATAAAAAGTTGTTTTTGGATCGTTTTTCCTTATTTTTTTTTATATATTTTTATTCATTATTCATCCAGGGACCTTGGTGTTACCATAGGGAATTAGTCTGAGATCGCCAAAGTGCAATACCGGCCGCATCCAGCTAGACGGCGGTATCGAGCACCCTTTGAAACCTTGTATCTTGGCCTGTGTAATGGCCAAATGTCTCCGGGCTCACTTTACTTTGTCGGGCGAGCAGCGTGGTTATAACGATTGAGGATTGAGAAGCGTCAAATGCTCCCGATGCATGATGTGTGGTGGATTATGTTGGCGACACGATGGACACCAATACTTGGAATCGCGATCAGATAATTGGATATTCTTTTTGGGGTACATCTTAGTGAAGGTAAGGACTATATGATATCAATCCTGCGTTGATCCAACCATGTCTTCACCTCGATCACAACGTGTGTGTATAACATTACTCCACAACGTATGCCGTTGGTGACGATCGTCTTCCTACTCCTACTGCATGCATAGAGAAGAAAAAGGTATGCTGCATCTTGTCTAACTCCAGGGTAGATGGCAAATAAGCTAATTTCCCAAAATGTTGGAGTGTTCCTTTAACAGTTTCAGTGCCGACCTTGTTTACATTTTTACCCCGTTGAATGCCATCATCCACTTCAATGTTGGCGATAAAAACGCCTAATCAATGTTTTAAATTATGGCTATGTGTCTAATCTGCCCGTCGCTTATCAATGACTTGTTTGCAGTCAACATTGTCGAAATGGATTGTTTTTTAACACTTTAAGTGCCGAAAACGTGTTTAGGCGTCTTTCCTAGCCATGCTAAAGTTGCCGAGGACGCCCTACTCGTCTTTAATATCAATATTTCAAAAATCTGTTATCGGAATCATATTTCCCCTCTGCAGCCTTCACACACAGTTCTGAGCTCCTCTCAATCCTCTAGCGGTTCAAGAGCGCCATCTGGTGGCCGATCGGCAGAAGCGCCAAACAGGAAGTCATGTGGATGAAGTGGTGATCACCCATATTACTTCCGGGCACTCGCTATAGGTCCCGGGACTCGAGCTTGACACAATACATAGCGATCCGTTGCCAATAACTCGATAAACAACATGATTTGGACGTATATACTATTATACAACCTGGAAATGGACCGGGTATTTCGACATCCCATAATGGAAAACTGTCTACCCCACGCTGATCGCCCAACGGCCCGAGGAGACTGGGGTGAGTTTTAGCGTGTAATATTACCGTGTTCGATACTAACTGATCTGATGAACATATGACCCACATTAGATGAATGGTATAACGCTGCCCACGGAATTATAAACGCCCCCTCGCCCAACCGGTCAACATCAGATGACGTGTAGTAACTTCCAGAAGTACGTCCAGTTGGAATTTTTTATATCGCGCCGATTGCTATCAAACTGTATTTCATCATCAATATAATGCATTTGGGGCTATAAATCACGTTCTGGAGAAAGCTGCAGAAAGAGATGAAAACATACTTATACCTTAGACCATATTTTAGTATGAATATGTGAATGAAAAAGTTTAACGTTGCTACACCATGAACAATACATATAGGACCTTGAATGGGCCCTAATAATGGCAATCTAGCAATATAATTTAAAAAGTTATAGCCCTGCAAAGAAGGGGAACTTCGCCATAGACAAATAGAGCTGGCAAGGGATGGTATATCATGAATTTAGCCTTAGGCAATCAAAGTGTTAATCTGTTCATATCCTTTTTATACCATTTCGAAAAGATCGTTCTCTTGAAAATTTTCGGAAAATTTAAAGATTCCCCCATAAACGGCATTTATTGGAATATTCTCGAATACACTTGACACGTTGTCATTTGTCGGCCTATTTATGAATCGCTTTCAAATAAACGCTAGATTATCGATAGTATATGTGTACTTATGCACGCTATAGATGCGGGCTGAAAAATCTATTCTCTCGTTTCCTCAAGATCACACACACGCTGTTATCTCAGTGAATACAGCTCCGATTACCCCAAGACTGGTAACATAGACTCCTTACCTTTAGATCAGATGTTCTCCAAAAAGATTATTCCAATTCCTGATCGCCATTCCTAATATCGATCACGCTTATTGATTGATTATTGGCTGCTGTAAATATATATTCCAGGCTGCTTTCCGTCTCACGATCAGATCCCTCTTGATCAGACGGCGCCAGCATCTCTACAGATCTACTGATCCCAGGTCAGTCTAATAGACTGACCTGCAGTTACACAGGGATAGACGATAGGGGGCGCTTTTTCCCATCTGAGCTCCTGGAGGGGCTGCTGTACCAACGGGAGACTCTGTTGATGAAATATGAATTCAGATCGCTAATAAAAAAATAAAACAACATTTGTCGTCATCGGCACTCACTCGGGGGGCTGATAAAAGAACGAAAATTGTCGTGGCTGGCAAGCTCTGTTTACATACAAAGGAACCATTTGTTGAAAAAATTTTAACCGTTGATTTTCATCAGTGGTTTGAATAGTATTGTAAGTGAATTGAATAGTATTGTAAGAGTGTGAACTGTCTCTCTGTCTCTCATAGCCGTGTGGAGTTGAAGAGGCTGTGTGAGATCTTCACACGGATGTTTGCTGATCCTCACAGCAAGGTAAGGTCTCTAAACGCTGGGGTTCGTCACGGTACGGCTAACCCTAAGGGCTCATTCTCATCTAATCCAACAATGTGGCACCTTGGTGCGTTGGTGTGGACGGGCCATTTATGTGACATCATGCTGTGACCTTTTTAACCCTGCCCTCAAAACCCTTGTCTTCCACTGCGATTGATTGGCCACCCCACAGCGTGGGGAGGGGTTGTGATACAGTGAAAGTTGACTCAAGTCCCCATTCAAAATAATCAACTACCCCTATTCAAAGGAATCAACTACCCCATTCAAAAGAATCAACTACCCCCCCATTCAAAAGAAGGGGAAACTTTTCCCACATTGTTTGATTAGATGTGAATACCAAATAGTATCGACATAAAAAAGATGAAAAGTCAAGCTAACCAGCGCTTCTGTGTTTGTTTGTCTCGTCTTTATATTCTTCAACATGTAGACATTGGGAAGCAGTCTTTCTTGTATCAAAGCAACAAGCTGCTCTTCCTTTTATACGCCATATGTTTTGATACTTAACGATACAGCGATGCTTTGGATACTAAGATACTTCAGTCTTTGGTATCACATCGAATGATTTTGATATCGCAATATTTCACAAATTACTCTGCTGGTATTGAAACCTCAGACATTTGGTCCAAACTGTAAAACACTGGAGCACACGGATTTATGGACAATAAACGTCTGTTATTTCAGACTAACATTCTGACGCAGGGTTCATTAGAGTCAAACACTTCATCAGAGTCCAACTCGTGAAGACACACCCTGTGTCAAAACGTTAGTTTAAAATAAGGTTTATTGCCTTTAATCCGTGTGCTCCAGTGTTCTACTTTGGACCAAATCTCTGAAGTCTCTCCCTGATTCAAGATTGCCCTACTCTGAGAGCACCAGCCAGGCCTACATCTCTTTTTATTTTACTTTGTGTGTTGGTTGGTGCATGTATAACTTCTCCATTCAAATACTTTGCTGTAGGGATGGAAAGGTTTGTATAAAAATCTGAACTATTCCATTTGACCACCATGGTTCAGAGCACCTAGAGATCGCTGGGTTTACTTCCGTACTGTGTGGAACACTTTGCTGTAGCCTAATACATCACTCCTGGGTTTACTTTGGTACTGTGTGAAACCCTTTGCTGTAGTCTAATACATCACTCCTGAGGTGTGTATGGAGTGCGTTTTTAACTGGCCTTCGACTATTTCCATTTACTGTCATACAACACTAAAAATAAGGAATACTAAGTTCAGTTAACATTAGTATTTCATGTCTGCTGAATTTTAATCCATAACCGAGTGGGACCTTTTAGTTTGTCCA
Organism: Notolepis coatsorum; assembly: GCF_963971535.1. NCBI lineage: Eukaryota > Metazoa > Chordata > Actinopteri > Aulopiformes > Paralepididae > Notolepis > Notolepis coatsorum. The sequence continues at coordinate 27,288,822 of NC_140165.1, forward strand.
GGCGAGGTGGTGAGTGCAGCTGTGTTGGTCAGTGACTAAAGTTGAAGGCAAAACATTATTATTATAATTTTCTTTACCAAATTATGTTTGAATTGGCAATGGAATCTTATTTCTCCCCGCTGAACTGTACTGAACCGAAAACCGTGACCCCAAAACCAATTTTTGTGAACCATTCCACCCCTACTTGGCTGGTATTGAAGTATCACGCAAACCCTGATGTACACACACACACACACACACACACACACATACACACACGCCCTGTTAGACTTGCATGTCTTAGCAGCACACTGAAGTCAGTACTTGTTAACTCCAAACTAATCGGATTACTAACACAAGTGTCTTTTTTTGTTGCATGCCTCTGCGTTGCTGTGGATTTAAACACCAGAGAGTAAGTTTGACAAATCTCACAAACATTTGTCTGTTAAGTAACCTGTGTCACTTGTCTGATTGTAACACATTTCACAGCTTCACCACAGAGCGTGTCATTCATGTGGTGCTCTGAACTTGGTGGTGACTTGAAGGGGAACTACGCCCAATTTAGGAATTCATACATGTCATTCCGATGATCTAATGGTCTTGGTATACTTGCTTTTAAATATGCGTTTGCGTGCGGAGCCGCGTATCCTACACAGGTCCTCGGAAATTAACGATACGTGTCCGAAAGATGCAATGAAGTCTGTTTATGTTTACGTTGTAAGATAAGATATTCTTATTCTATATATTTCTATGTTTTGAGGCTCAGGAGGTTGAGCGGTCATCTGGTAATTAGAATTTCCCTGGTTCGATCCCAGCTACTCTCGAGTATAAATCTGAACCTGTTCCATAGACAATGAATTGGTTAAGATGGTAAAGATGACATTGACAATATTAGGTACATGTTCTGTTTCATAACTGAGAACTTTACTGTAGAATAAAGCTAATTTGGGTATAAAAAAGACAACAACAAACACACTTTCTGTGGGTCCACAACATCAATCTCTCATTCTTTGTCTATGGAGCAGCTCCAGACTTTATACCTGATGACATCACAAGTTAGAGTTTTACTTCTCTGGTTTCTGGCTTTGGGAAAGCATAGCTCATGTTAACAAAATATTAATTTAACTGTTCTAGGTCATGGAAATAACACATTTGATTCTTAATTTGGGCGGTGTTCCCCTTTAATGCATGCAGGGCTTTCGATACTAATCGGTGTCGCGATACAAATGGTCAAATATTGCACGCCCACGAAACCCTCAAACGGCAGTCTTGTGTGTCAGGGGTAGTCTATTCTGAAAATGGTTGTGGAGCAGGAAGAGCTACTAGGGGTATTGTAGTAGATGTAGTTGTGGAGCAGGAAGAGCTACTAGGGGTATTGTAGTAGATGTAGTTGTGGAGCTGGAAGAGCTACTAGGGGTATTGTAGTAGATGTAGTTGTGGAGCAAGAAGAGCTACTAGGGGTATTGTAGTAGATGTAGTTGTGGAGCAAGAAGAGCTACTAGGGGTATTGTAGTAGATGTAGTTGTGGAGCAAGAAGAGCTACTAGGGGTATTGTAGTAGATGTAGTTGTGGAGCAAGAAGAGCTACTAGGGGTATTGTAGTAGATGTAGTTGTGGAGCAAGAAGAGCTACTAGGGGTATTGTAGTTGATGTAGTTGTGGAGCAGGAAGAGCTACCAGGGGTATTGTAGTAGATGTAGTTGTGGAGCAGGAAGAGCTACTAGGGGTATTGTAGTAGATGTAGTTGTGGAGCAGGAAGAGCTACCAGGGGTAATGTAGTAGATGTAGTTGTGGAGCAGGAAGAGCTACCAGGGGTATTGTAGTAGATGTAGTTGTGGAGCAGGAAGAGCTACCAGGGGTATTGTAGTAGATGTAGTTGTGGAGCAGGAAGAGCTACCAGGGGTAATGTAGTAGATGTAGTTGTGGAGCAGGAAGAGCTACCAGGGGTATTGTAGTAGATGTAGTTGTGGAGCAGGAAGAGCTACCAGGGGTATTGTAGTAGATGTAGTTGTGGAGCAGGAAGAGCTACCAGGGGTAATGTAGTAGATGTAGTTGTGGAGCAGGAAGAGCTACCAGGGGTATTGTAGTAGATGTAGTTGTGGAGCAGGAAGAGCTACCAGGGGTATTGTAGTAGATGTAGTTGTGGAGCAGGAAGAGCTACCAGGGGTATTGTAGTAGATGTAGTTGTGGAGCAGGAAGAGCTACCAGGGGTACTACCGGTAGTTTTGAATTTCTTGAACATACATTTTTTTGTTATCTTCTTAAATTTTTTATTCTGTTTGGAGATTGTTACATCCCTAATTATAATCAATGACCACTTATCGTAAGATACAGAAATATTGAATCTTTCTATCCAGGAGAGGTAAGTACTGACACTGTAAAGGGACATTTTATTATAATAATAGTAATAATAATAATAATAATAATAATAATAATAATAATTATGAATAATTATAATAGATTATTAGGGACGTTTACCGGAGTACCACATGGTCGGCACGATTTGTTAAAAAATAACCACAATGGTTATTGTTATTGCATCTTAGAGCACACAGTGAGATACAATTGTCCATGTCCACCTTATATACAGTATGTACGTGTCTGTCTCTGTCCATATGTACCGGTATGTCTGTCTGCTGCTTATGGCTCATAACACGCATCACACCTATCTCTGCTACTGATGATAAACGACAGTGAGGCTTTCTCTGAGTAAGGAGTGTGAATCTTTCTTTCTTTTGTAATTTCTTTCTTTTGTTTGTTGCCAATGTTTTCTTTCAATGTTTGCTTTATTTCCTTCTATTTTTCTTTCTTTTTTGTCTTTCTGTCTATCTGTCTCTCTCTGTCTTTTTCAACATATCTCTCTCTGTGTCCATCTCTCTGTCTCCGTCTCTCTCTTTCACTCTCTGTCTCTCTTTCTGTCTGTCTCTCTCTCTCTCCCCCCCCCCTCCGTCTCTCTCTCTCTCTCTCTCTCTCTCTCTCTCTCTCTCTCTCTCTCTCTCTCTCTCTCTCTCTCTCTCTCTCTCTTCCCTCCCTCCCTCCCTCCCCCCAGGTGTTCAGTATGTTCCTAGAGACTCTGGTAGACTTCATCCTGCTCCACAGGGAGGATCTCCAGGACTGGTTGTTTGTGCTGCTCACTCAGCTGCTGAAGAAGATGGGTGCAGACCTGCTGGGCTCGGTCCAGGCCAAAGTGCAGAAAGCCCTGGACATCACCAGGTAGCCTAACAACACCTTTCACTCTGGGACCAACGAGACCTATATCTAATTGAAAACATCTTTAAAACTCACATTTCACCTCAAAATGAAGTAAATTATAATGTTACTCAACATAAAATCACATCAGATTTTTTCTCTGAAAAAACTTTTTATTTTAGTAATTTCCGCCATCTTTAGTGTTACAGATTTTCCCTTCAAAACGACAGCAGTACTCCTCATTATATAGTAAATTGACTAAATGGACTGCATTTATATAGCGCTTCACAACATCATTCACTCACACATTCACACACTGACGGTGGAGGCAACCATGCAAGGTGCCAACCTTGTGTCTTGCTCAAGGACACTTCGACACTCTGCACGGAGGAGCTCGAATCAAACCAGGAACCTTCTGATTACCATACGACCGCTCTACCTCCTGAGCCACTGTCGCCCCACAGTAGTAGCAGGTTACATTAGCTACACTGCAGGTACCAGCCATTGTATGCAGGCTTATCAGAGAAAGGATGTACTGGGTTGTAATGTAATGGTTTACCTCATTACTATCTGGATAACTCATTCTCACTCACTCACTCACTCACTCACTCACTCACTCACTCACTCACTCACTCACTCACTCACTCACTCACTCACTCACTCACTCACTCACTCACTCACTCACTCTCCCTCTCTCCTGTCTCTCTCTCTCTCTCTCTCTCTCTCTCTCTCTCTCTCTCTCTCTCTCTCTCTCTCTCTCTCTCTCTCTCTCTACACAGGGAATCCTTCCTGTTTGAGCAGCAGTTCAACATCCTCATGCGCTTCATCGTGGACCAGACCCAGACGCCCAACCTGAAGGTGAAGGTGTCCATCCTGCGCTACATCGAGGCCCTGGCGCGCCTGATGGACCCCGCTGACTTCGTCAACTCCAGCGAGACGCGCCTGGCCGTGTCGCGCATCATCACCTGGACCACCGAACCCAAGAGCTCCGACGTCCGTAAGGTAGGGAACCGTTTTTGTCGTCTGAAAGCAAAACCACTTCCACGTTGACGACCTCCGCTGAGCTTCATCGCTCGGGAGATGGCTTCCGTTTAGTCTGTTATAGTTTTTTTTTCCTTTTTTTTAGTTTGTTCTCCTTTCTAAACCTAGTTGTATTTAGTGTTATTTTTAACTTTTAGTCCTATTTTGTCTTTTGTCTTTCTAAACGTTTAGTCTTCTTCATTTGCTGTCAGTCATATTGTTATTTTCTAAACTTTTAGCTGTATTCTGTGTTGTTTGTTTCCTGTCTAAACTTTTAGTCACATTTTGTGTTTATTTCCCGTCTAAACTTTTAGCTGTATTTTATTATTTTTTAGTTGTATTTTCCATCTTTTTGTCATATTTATGTTTTTATTTCTTTCCGCCTGCCGTTCCTTTTATCTCTTCTTGGTGGAAACCCACCCTCCCTCCCCCCTAGACCCTCCATAACTGGTCGGGGGAGGAGTTCTCGGGCCGACCCAGCACCGTGGCCTCTCTGCCCGGGGAGGGCAATCTGGAGGAGAGGTGTAAACAGGTAGAACAGCGAGCATGGCCCTGTACGTCCCACTGTAACCTCCGCTACTACTCCCACAGAAACACACTCTAACCTGGCCTGGCCCTGTACCTCCCACTGTAACCTCCTCTATAGCCCCTTTCGTGACTTTCGGTTTGCAAGCCTGGGGCTTTTGTGACCGGAGTCACTTGCTTTTACGCCGCGATTACCCAGTAAAGAAACGACCAAGCCAGCGTTTCCGTTAGCCGGTAATTACCGGTTTTTGACCGGCAAAATCTGTTGAAGTCCGACTTATTTAATATCTCCGGTCTTAATGTCCGGTGGAAATAATTCCCTGAGTCTAAGCACAATTTGATTATTTGAATTGTATTAAAATAGGCTAAAATTAAATAGCCTATGCGATGAACGAAACGATCATTACATTTGTTTCCTCGTTGCTTCTAATAATGACAACGACGTTGTCAGCGAGAGCTTAGTGCTGGGTGTGCGAGTGCATGTGAAGCTGCAGAGCCAGAGAGGCAACGGCACAATGCAGTATTCCATCAGTACTCCAATTCGGCCATTTTCAGCCAATGTTGGGTGGGGGGCGCTGTTGTGCGGTTCCCAGAAAAGAGCCAATAACAGCTGAATGAGCTTCTCTGCAGCGCCATACTCTTTGCAAATAAGTTGTTGCGAGGTGGAGAGAGTCGTCACGCAAACCACGATAGTAGGCTTGTTCAAGATGGGATAGGCGGACGCAGATCTGCGCAGGTTTTACTACGGCCTCGCCAAGCGTGTTGCATGACGGTTAGAATGTTGTCCGATTTGCTCTGAAATTCTGACGAGGCGAGGCGCGGAACTCCCGCGGGAGCGAGCCGCGCGCAGCATTCAGAGCGAGGCTCCACAGTACCTCTCAGCCGGCTGCTCCCGGCTGGGCAGCGACTTGCTACGGTCGCGCAAAGCGCCTATTGGCTCAGAAAAGTTGTCAGTCACCAGCCATGTGACAGCCAGGGAGTTATGAGACGTTTGATTGATTGACAACTTTATTATGTTATGCGTTATCAACTTATCATCATGATAAACTTCAAGCTGTCAGACACACACACACACACACACAGCAGTGTGTTGTGTGTGCGTGCGGCCAGGAGCGCGCAACAAGATGGTATACATTATGGTATATGAATAGTATATTCCACTGTAGCAGTATATGGTGTGCTGTACATTTGAATCTGATCTAATTTTGCACACGGCCATCGCATTATAATGAGCTGGACAGGTGTGTAATGTGTGTGTGTGGTGACGTGAAAGCGTATCTGCCGCGCGAGACTAGGCGAGGGGCTCTCGTGAAATCGGCAGTGTCCGCCCTCTTAACTCCTCCCCCGGCTTCACTCGGCTACTCTCGTCTACTAGTCGAGGCAAACCGAAATCCATCTTGAACAAGCCTAATGTTGCCGCCTCTCTGCTTTCTCAGTTCTTCGCTTGATATAATTAATACAAATGTCCAATATAACGGAATTCGTTAGCTCATAAAAATGTGATTATAACAGACTACTGTTTAGTGTCGGACCGACTGCCCACATACGCGGTCTATTTTAGTTCAAGTCAGCAGCAGCACGGAGTATCGAGGGACTTATTTTATTTGGAATATATTAATTAATGACTGTATACGCAAAAGTAGCCTAGTTTTAAGTAATAATATTATAAATCTACATGCCTTGAGGATGACATTCTTTATTCTAAACTATGACCGGAATTAATCTCATTTGTCCGGTAGATTGAAATCTTGCAGGTCACGGAGACCGACAACAATTTTTTCTAACGGAAACCCTGGACCAAGCGTCATCGAGGGGCTCGGGGTGTGTCAAGAATACATCAGATCTGAATTTCAAAGATACCCAGCGTACAATATGGGTCTAACACAGCTTCACGATGGGGTCTGGAAGCTCGGAGTTGCTAATAAACAGTTTAAAACATTGTTACTCGACGAGTGGTATTTACAGACCGAACGTCCATCTCCGCCGTTGGTGTCACAGCGCATGCGCACCAGGCAGCTAATGCCGCGTTCACGTTACGTGGGAAGAAGCGGAAGAACCAGCTTCCGACTGGGAAAAACCATTCACGTCAGCCTCCTAGTGGTAATTCCTACTAGGACATATGGGATTTTTTTATAGACCCCGATATCTCCCACTTCGCGTCACGAATTGCGGAAGTATGGATGTGGGCGTTTCATCCATAGATATATATAGAGTCAAAGCGTGAAGGCTTCCTAGTTGTAGCAACGAGATGTCCTCTGGTTCTTCCGCTTCTTCCCACGTAACGTGAACGCGGCATCTGCCTGGTGCGCATGCGCTGTGACACCAACGGCGGAGATGGACGTTCGGTCTGTAAATACCACTCGTCGAGTAACAATGTTTTAAACTGTTTATTAGCAACTCCGAGCTTCCAGACCCCATCGTGAAGCTGTGTTAGACCCATATTGTACGCTGGGTATCTTTGAAATTCAGATCTGATGTATTCTTGACACACCCCGAGCCTCTCGATGACGCCTGGTCGTTTCTTTACTGGGTAATCGCGGCGTAAAAGCAAGTGACTCCGGTCACAAAAGCCCCAGGCTTGCAAACCGAAAGTCACGAAAGGGGCTACCTCCTCTACTACTCTCACAGAAACACCCTCTAACCTGTCCTGGCCCTGTACCTCTCACTGTAACCTCCTCTACTACTCCCACAGAAACACACTCTAACCTGGGCTGGCCCTGTACCTCCCACTGTAACCTCCTCTACTACTCCCACAGAAACACCCTCTAACCTGGCCTGGCCTTGTACCTCCCACTGTCTGTAACCCTCTCTACTACTCCCACAGAAACACACTCTAACCTGGGCTGGCCCTGTACCTCCCACTGTCTGTAACCCTCTCTACTACTCCCACAGAAACACACTCTAACCTGGGCTGGCCCTGTACCTCCCACTGTAACCTCCTCTACTACTCCCACAGAAACACACTCTAACCTGGGCTGGCCCTGTACCTCCCACTGTAACCTCCTCTACTACTCCCACAGAAACACCCTCTAACCTGGCCTTGCCTTGTACCTCCCACTGTAACCTCCTCTATTACTCCCACAGAAACACCCTCTAACCTGGGCTGGCCTTGTACCTCCCACTGTAACCTCCTCTACTACTCCCACAGAAACACCCTCTAACCTGGCCTGGCCTTGTACCTCCCACTGTAACCTCCTCTACTACTCCCACAGAAACACCCTCTAACCTGGCCTAGCCTTGTACCTCCCACTGTAACCTCCTCTACTACTCCCACAGAAACACCCTCTAACCTGGCCTGGCCTTGTACCTCCTACTGTAACCTCCTCTACTACTCCCACAGAAACACCCTCTAACTTAGCCTGGCCCTGTACCTACTGTAACCTCCTCTATTACCCCCACATAAACACCCTCTAACCTGGCTCAGAACTCTAACCTGGCTTGGCCCGCGGCCTCCGCTTTAACCAGCCAGCTTTCAGTCTAACGACACAGGATGTTTATTGGACGATTAGTGGTCGACCGATATGGGTTTTTCAATGGCCGATAGATATTTAGAGAGCACGGCGGCAGATGGCCAATTTAAAATGCAGATAGAACAATTGTATATATATTTTTTGCATCTGATTAAAATACAAGAATTTAAAGGCACCACAAGGAGGATTTTGTAGTAGCTTTAGCAGAAGAAACTTAATGTCAGGAGTGTAGTTTTTTCAGCTTCAGATGCATCATTTGATTTGTTATAAGTATTAGTGCACCCTCTCTGAACTCATCCAACTCTGTGTGTTGAGGAGTGTGGCCTCCTGTTCTTTTTAAGGAGATGTCAAATTAGTATCATTACATTTAAATGCAAACAAATGAATAGGACCAGTGTGATCGGTTGCTATGGGAGATTAACATTGGCTAACTATGCTAGCAGGTGATAAATAAATTGGCGTAGTTGCTAGTTTCATTACTTGTTTGTGGGCCAGCTAGCTGATATAATTTACAACTACTGACAACTGACAGACTGATTGATGGGACAATCGGGGTAATCCGAGTAGATTATGCAATATTTTAAAGGAAGCAGATTGGCTGCTTCTGAAATGGCTTAATTTTGTTGATATCCAGAGGGATAGACATAAAAGGGGTTTAGTCATCATTTTCACATCAGCAATCGTTCTAACATTTGGGGTAATTTTACATCAACATACCTTCTGTAAAAAAATAAAATGCAATGAAATTGAGAAACACAATGTTAGCTATATTAGCTAGCTAGCGTGGCTGGTTGATGACAGCTAGGTTTGCATTAGCCTTAGGTAAACACAGAGTTAGCTTAAATTTAGCCTGGCAAAATATTGCTAACCTATAAAATATTGCCATACTTTTTCCCCTTCAAAATATCTGAACTTTGGAGTCCTATCTAACCCCTTTTCTGGGTAAGCTAGCATGAAGTGATTGTGATCTCTAGTTTCATACGATACCATAAATCTTGCTCTAACATTAAAATGTAGGTTGCTAGAGGCTAATAAAGATGGTAATGTCAGCAGGTCGTCAACTGATAATAAAAAAAAAATCAAATAAATAAAAAAGAAGGCCATTATCAGTAAACTGATGTATCAGTTGACCACTAGTTGTGATGGGATGGGGTATTCCTCTTCTGAATGAACAAACGAGAACTGACATGATCTGAATGCTATTGCGGTCCACTGAGCCTAATTTATCAAGTACTCATATCGGATGAAATATGAACACTTATTCTTGTCTAAAAGCTGCATTTTGCTAACAGTTTGCTGCCTTGGATTTATTCTTGTCTACTACATGCTGTGATGTGGTGACTATGTGCATGGCATGAATGCCAGGAGCCCTCTTTTTAATGGCTGGTTATGCCGACAGTTTGACAATGCATTTTATATGTTGGTGACTAACTGCGCTAACCGATTCTGAACAAATCCACCTTCTCTTTTTTCCAGCAATGTGATGTTAAGAGTTATGCATGGCTTCCACAGTGTACAGTGTATATGTGTTACTGTAAATGTAGGGAAATTAGGATTATAGAGATGTATATTCACCATAATATATTATTATGCATACTTGAGATTAGATTAGATTCACATTTATTGTCATTGTACGGCAAAAGTACAGTACAACGAAAAGAAGTTGGCATCTAACCAGAGTGCAAAGGTAACAGTAAAGTGCTTTAACAATATACAACAATCTACAAAGTAATTAAACTGGAGTATATATAAATTAGTACTACTGAGTAAATATTCTAATTTGATGTATGTACACAGTATTATGTATAGTGATACAGGTATAAAGACACTAGTTTATATAGATATATGTGTATGTGTATTTTTGCTTATTTATTGTTGCACAACGCGTTTTGCGGTCCCTTCTTTCCCTTGAAGGTTTTCTCCTTTTAGTTTATTTATCTCTCTTGCGCTGACCTGCACCTCTAGTCGGGGTCCAACCAGATGTGCACGAGTCTTATTTAGTTTAATATATATATATATATATATATATATATATATATATATATATATATATATATATATATATATATATATATATACACACCATAGTAAGAGTAGGTAAGGGATGTATATGGATCTAGATATAGTACAGGTATGTATAGTATGTATATACAGGTGTGCATCTGTGATGGGAAATATAGGTGACAATCTCGCATGTCCCAGTGAATTGGTTAAAGGAACACACCAACATTTTGGGAAATTAGCTTACCGTCTTCTCCAGAGAGAGACAAGAAGATAGATACCAGTTTCCTCTCTGTGTGTTAAGTAGAAAGCTATCTGGCTGCACGTTAGCCTAGCTTAGCACAATGAATGGAAGCGGACATGGTGGGTTAGCATAGGCATTGTCCAACTAACACCTCTCCCGAAGGCTAACCGGTCATGTTTGCTTCCATTCATTCTGCTAAGCTAGGCTAACATGCAGCTTCCCCAAATGTTGGCGTGTTCCTTTAAAGTGGAAAATGCAACTGTGGCCCTCCAGCAGTGCAAAGGTGACTAATAATCAGATTAGGACATAGAAACACAGTAAATGGACATTCTCGCACACATTGGCTCTGAGCTGTGATAAACATGGAACAGGAAATGCAACCAGGGGGACCTGCATGATGCTTCCATCTCTCATGACCAGCCATCAGCTGCCTTTTGATCTCTGAGCACTTTTCACTTTGTAGCAGACGTTTGGCTACTTTGTCGCTATTTATTTGTTTGCCTGATTCAGCAGGCTTATAGCTGGATGTTGTGGGCAACGTCGGTAAGCAGTGATAAGCCTACAGTTACAGAATAGGGGCTAATCAACTAATCATAAAGACAGCCTAGCTGAATTACTGTAGTAATAAGTAAGCTAGATAGGCCTATAGAATCATGAAAGGAGCGCCATATATAACGTTATTTTTAAATGACGTGTTTTTTCCGCTGAGGATCCCCGCACTGCAAGTCTCAATTTCTAGAGCTTAAGATTCTGCATTACCTCTCTTGTGTGAGACGGATGTGTCCTGGCGCAAGGCTGGTCACATGGGTAAATAAGAATCAGATTAGGACATAGGAGCTGTGTCTATTAGCCATCAGAAAGAACTGCTCTGGTGTAAAGACACCTCCTCTTTTGGGGGGAACTTCTGCCACACTGACATGACTCAATGCAGTCAAACTGGTTCCGTGGTAAATATCTGTCTAAGAATGACGTTCTTAGTTCCAAGTCTGTAAAAAGCCATTCTCTGTCACCTCCAGGACTACCGCCAAGACATTGCGGGGGAACAGTCTTTCCGTGATCTACCTCAGGAACAGGCGCTCTGACGTATTGGCCAACTTCAGCTGGTTTGAATTCCTTGCCGGAGAGCTCTCTTGTCTTCCTTGCTTGGTCCTCCTGAAATAAAATTTAATAATGACGACTATAGTCAACAGCAGCCAAGGTTCCGTCGCAAAATGTTGCACTTTCCACTCGCATTAACCGTTTCACAGACGAGTGTGGGATTGTCACCTGTATTTCCCGTCTGGTCGGAGAATAAGCATAATTATCGGTTAATATACACATTCACCCACGGAGTGGTGAGGTAGCTACTGTATCTTTAGTTGCGAGAGTGGGTAATACCGTATGTTGATGACTCCCTCCTTGAGCAATTGAACTCTCCTGCAAGCATGCTTACAGTGGTATGTGTGTGTGTGTGTGTCGGTGTGCAGGCAGCCCAGGTGGTGCTCATTGCCCTGTTTGAGCTCAACACACCGGAGTTCACCATGCTGCTGGGGGCGCTGCCCAAGACCTTCCAGGACGGCACCACCAAGCTCCTCCACAACCACCTGAGGAACGTCAGCGCCAACAGCGGCTTGGTAACCCCCCGCCCGACACGCATATCTGCCAACACCTAATTAAATCTTTATCAGTGCTGTCCTACACATGCACACACAAAATGTATTGCACCACTGTTTTTACATTTAATGTATTTCATCATTTTCTGCATCCAATTTTTTTTAAATGCCAATGTAAATTTGAGCTCTTGGAAGCAATTCGCTGTAGTCGTGGAAATTCATGTTATTTGTCTCGATGTGGGGAAAACCCTGAATGTCATTCGGAACTTCCAACTGCATTTTGACATCATTTTAAAATGCATTCCAAGGTCATTAGTTGCTAAAGCTAACTCTGTAACGTTGCTGATTATCCGCAGGCTTCTCCCAGCAACTCGGTGGCACGCACCCCTCCACGGCACCCCAGCAGCCGCAGCAGCCCACTCACCTCACCCACCAACTGCTCCCACGGAGGCCTGTCTCCCAGGTATGATACCTAGAGCTGAGGCCTGTCTCCCAAGTATGATACCTAGAGCTGAGGCCTGTCTCCCAAGTATGATACCTAGAGCTGAGGCCTGTCTCCCAAGTATGATACCTAGAGCTGAGGCCTGTCTCCCAGCTATGATACCTAGAGCTGAGGCCTGTCTCCCAAGTATGATACCTAGAGCTGAGGCCTGTCTCCCAGCTATGATGCCTAGAGCTGAGGCCTGTCTCCCAAGTATGATACCTAGAGCTGAGGCCTGTCTCCCAGCTATGATACCTAGAGCTGAGGCCTGTCTCCCAAGTATGATACCTAGAGCTGAGGCCTGTCTCCCAGCTATGATACCTAGAGCTGAGGCCTGTCTCCCAAGTATGATACCTAGAGCTGAGGCCTGTCTCCCAGCTATGATACCTAGAGCTGAGGCCTGTCTCCCAAGTATGATACCTAGAGCTGAGGCCTGTCTCCCAGTTATGATACCTAGAGCTGAGGCCTGTCTCCCAGGTATGATACCTAGAGCTGAGGCCTGTCTCCCAACTATGATACCTACAAAGGGGGGGGGGGGGGTGCACCCATACCACACCACTTTTTTCACTGCCTATACTGAGTCAGAGTAACTAAACTCTTATTTAACATTATTTAAATGTTAAAGGGGACATATTATGTATATTTTAAAGGACAGGCCTGGTACTGAGCCGAGATTAATATCACGTCATAAATCGATCAATACAGTCCGTATTAATTAATGTTGCATTTCTTTTTCAAATGTCGCCAAGAGTAAAGACCCTAACCCTATCAAAACAGCAGTCAAAATGTATATTTTCAGCACTACGTTTGTTTACCAATGATTTTAAGTGATTTTTAGATAATTTCCTTCCCTGTCTGGGTAACCCACACACACAAGAATACAAAACTTTAACAACCATGGCAGTACATTAGGTAGGCGTTCCTGGCTCCAAAAAGCTGAATGCTTTTAAAAATGCTTTTTTACTCAACATTTAGGCTTAGAACATCCGTTTGGGGTCATTGGACAAAAGTAATTTAGATGTAATTGGTCCATCACCCTTCTACAGGCTATTTTAGCCTCATATTGGGCAGATATCCCATGCCAGTATTGGTGCATTCCTTCACGAGGGGCCACACGCCTACCCCCCCTGGTCCCAACAATGCCCAGGTCAGCAGTGCCGAGACAAGCCTTTTAATTGTATTCTTTCCAAAGTTTGTCATTTGTAGTTAAAGGCAGACTCTCCGATGCAACACTCCAAGGCCTCATGCTTAGTGAGTGCTGATCTCGGATCTGTGGTCAGGACATGTGTTCAAAATCCCCTATAATCTAAAGAAGGGGAAACTGTCCTAGGTCAGCAGTGGCACACTCCAGGTTTTTGAATAATGGTCCCAGAAATTATCCCTCGACCACAATTTGTGGAAGTGACAGCCCCATGGCTGATGTCCCATCCTAGAGTTTGCGTTTAATGGATTTATTTGTTTGCTTCTACTTAAAGGATAATTACTACTTATTTTATACCTAGATCCAATGTATCTATCGTCTGGTGTCAACCCGATCGTTTCTCACTAATATCTTTTCAATTGGACCACGAATGACAAAACACCTAACTAATCCAACCTAATACGGTGTGACAGCGGATGATCAGAAAATAGGGTCTAGGTTGAAAAATAAACAATATTATCCATTAACCCTTTCTTTTACTAACTCTTGCATGCTAACACTCTCAGAACAGGCTTTCTTTTCTTTCCTCCCACTCTCTCTCTCTTCCCCTTGGGCCTCTATCCTCCTCTTCCTCCTAACCCCCCCCCCCCTCTACCTCCTCTCCCGCCGGCACAGTCGCTTGTGGGGCTGGAGCGCTGAGGGCTCCAAGTACCCTCCTCTGTCCTTCCCTTCTCCTCTGTCCATCCCTGCTACTACCACCTCTTCCTCCTCCTCCTCCTCCTCACACAAGGCCTTGCGGCGTGCTTACTCACCCAGGTAACCCTCTTTCTCTCTCTCTCTCTCTTTCCTCTTCCTCCTCCGTGGTCCTCTACCTCTCCTCCACCCTCTCCTGCGTTTTATTAAAGGACATTAATGGTCCTCCTGCTCCTCCTCCCCCTGCTCCTCTTTCTTTCGTATTGCAACACATTACTGGTCCTCTTCCTCCTCCTCCGAGGTATTACAGGACATTATTGGTCCTCTACCTCTCCTCCTCTTCCTCTTCCTCCGTGGTATTACAGGACATTACTGGTAGCAGAATTTTCTATTAACTTAATTTCCACTTCAACGTTCCATTTTGGAATTCTGCATTTGGTGAATTTGTTGCATTTTAAATCCTTGAACCAAGGATGGACACATTTTGTCAAGCCATGTGTTAACACATTGGGTGCCAACAACGAGATTTCTCGCTATTTCTCGACAATAACGAGTTTTCTCGTTATTTAATCGTTATTTCTTTTATTAGCGATATCCATTCATTTTTCATCCATCCAGCCTGACGTTATCATTGGGAATGGCTCTGAGCTCGAAAAGGGCAAATACCGCCGCCTATCGTCTCGCATCACTCACGTAATGCACATCATTGGATTGGGTGAAAAAGTGCATCAGAGAAAAACTCCGGTCCAGGGTTTCCCCATCTCTGGCAAGTAGTGTCTTTTACCACATTCACTGGGGAGGCTCGGAGCAGCTTTCGATTATGTGTTTCGGACTATAACGTTGGATCAATAAACTCGATCAATATTTGGAATGGCGATCAGGAATCGGATTAATCTTTTTGCAGAACATCTGATGCGAGGTAAGGACTCTATTTTACCAGTATTGGGTTAATCGGATGTTTTTTTCATAGCGATCACAACGTGTCTGTGTGTGTGCGTGTATGACGTTAGCGCTGACCAGGTCATGGATAATAGATTTTTCAGCCCGCTTCTCTAGCGTGCATAAGTACACATATACTATCGATAATCTAGCGTTTATTTGAAAACGATTCATAAATCAGCCGGAAAATGACAATGTGTTTTGTGTATTCCACTAAAGGGCTATTATCGCGGAATTTCTCTGAAATTACTAGAACTCTCCGAAACTATACTCGTATTCAAAACGGTATAAAACGGAAATGTACCAATGAAAAAACAATCCGTTTCGTACCTGTTGACTGCAAGCAAGTCAGGTCTTGCTCGAAAAAGAGATCTTTGATCTCAAGTGACTACCTGGTAAAATAAAGGCAAAAAAAAAAAAATAAGCAAGGGGTGTTTTAGACCCATAGCCATAATTTGATAAGATAAACCCAATGGAAAAACATGCACAACAACAAGATCGCTAACGCTGTGGCGTCCTTGACGAAGACGGACAGGAGCACTTGGATAGGTCCCCTGGCGCGGCTCACGTTGCGCCGGTCTGCTCCCGGCTGCCCTTGGGGGGGAAGGACGACGGGATGGGTTAATCGCAGAGACGAATCGCATACATGCATCTCATGCATGCCGATTAATGACCTCTGAGCAGGTCCTAAATTATTATTATTATTATTATTAAGATATAGTTTAAGCGTTCGCAAATATCCCTGACCTCCCATTGACTAAAGCGCTGGCACTCAAGGGGTTATCTGTGCAAAGGGGCGTGGCACCCAATGTGTTAATGGGACCTCCTGTTTCAGTGGATTGGCCTTCAAAATTAAAGTGTGGAAGTCTAGAGTTTGACCACACTTGTAAAGTTGTGGGTAACTGAAGTCCTGTAAAACACAGATGGGCCTATTTTGGGAATCACTAATACATCACTTGTGGGTATGGAGTGCTTTTATTTGTATAATTGCCAACACTGTCGCAAGTTAACATTGACTATTTCCATTTGCTGACATACAACACTGAAAATAGGGAATATTAACGAGTTTAGTTAACGTTAGTAAGTTACTCATGGCTGCTGCGTTTAAATAAAAAACCCAGTGGAAGCTTTCAGTTTGCCAGACTGCAGATGTCAGTCAGTTTGTGTGGGAAATGGAAATGACTGGCAAGTGGACAAGACACACTAAATAACACAATATTCTCCAGCACCATTTAAGTCCTGCTGTTTAGGCGTATTACAAATGCAGTTCTGTCTATGATATTGACAGCGACTGTATGTGCGAGGCATAATGCGAGCATCAATACGAGCATCAATACATTTAACATTATGGGCCAGTCAGCATCGGCCCGGTTCGTTACCAGTGCAAGGAGAGATTCAGGGAGGGAGGCAAGAGCAACTCCTCCCCAAAGAAGTTGAACGACCTCAGACCATAACCAAAGCCTTAAGGTTGTTGATTATAGTAAGTCATGGATGGTTTGGTATTTCAGTGCATAGGCTAAGTGCTCAAGCCACAATGTTAATATTTCCTCTTATTATAGTCACTTCAGCAACAAGGTTATTCTCAATCTTGAATGGACATGAGACATAATTGTCCAACATGCCCACTATACACTCACTGGGCCTACATAGGAATGTTACCTGACTGTGTTACTTAGTTTTGTGAACCATTCCTTAGTCAAATTACTTGGCGAACCTGTGTGTTTGAGGCTATTCACTCACCCTTATTACAGCACAATTACGATCTGGGGGTAATGTTAGCTTTAGCTTAGCCTAGGAGTACTGGTGGACGTTAGCAACCGCAGGCCCTGCCTTGTAGAAGCATGCCTCCTAGCTTTAGCTTAATTCTAGTGGTGGTGGATGCTAGCTGCTAACGTTGGTAACAGCAGGCATATTCACAAATGTGTCGAGTCATTGTCAGCTTTATAGCTTTAATGCGTCTTTACTTAGTCTAGCAGCAAAACACACAGAGGTTGCTTCAGTAGTGGTGTGGTTAATTGGTGGTACCTTAATCTTCGCTAGCCGCCGGTACCAATCTAGCCCCTTAAACCGCAATGCACTAACAGTGGTACTCGATGCATGCACTACAGCATCCAAAGCTTGTTACAGAGTGTTACACTACACTACTATACTGTCGTGTGTCCAGCTTAAAGGAACACGGCAACATTATAGGAAGTGGGCTTGCCGTCTTCTCCAGGGTCAGGTGAGAAGAGGGATACCAATTTCCTCTCTGTGTTTAGTAGAAGGCTATCCCGGCTGCATGCTAGCCTAGCTTAGCACAAATTAATGGAAGCTAGCCTAGCTGTTGGCCAAAAACACCTCTCCCGTGTGTTTTAAGCTAGGCTAGTGGCATTCACTTCCATCCATTTCCATTAATTTACTATTTTAAATAAATAAATAATAATACAAGGTGCTTGATCTTTTTATAAAAAAAAGTCGAGGCCTGGAATTCCTTAAATAGTTCTGGCTCTGCTAGTTTCTTTTCTATCTTTTGGTGCTTTTTTGGTGGACAAACCACCGCACATAGGGTTGCCACCTTTTACTAATAGAAATAAGGGACACCTGTCATCGAGCGCGCGTGAAATTTTTTTGGGCGAAAATGGGCGGATTTTTTAACTATTTTTTTAACTTTATTTCGGGGTTAGGGTTATGTTATTTAATTATTTTGGGGAGCCAGCCCCCCAAACTCCTGAAATGCATAGAAAACAAACAGTCAGCACTGTTGTAGCTGAGGTTATGTTTAACCGTGTGGTATACCTGTGTCACCTCAGCTGCAGTAACCTAGAGGGGAGGAGTGGGATGATAAAATTGAAATGAAATGAAATTGAACAGTATGACTTTTATATTGTTGTCTGAACACTATTTATTTATTTATTTATTTATTTATTTATTTATTTATTTATTTATTTATTTATTTATTTATTTATTTATTTATTTATGTTTAAGTATTTTTGCATTTATGAATTATATTATTTATGTATTTAACTGTTAATCCATTATGAAGAATTCCGTTTTCCAGATGAGCATAACAACATAAGAGTTTAAATGGGCACACTATTTAAATATATTGACGTCAAATCGCTCCTACCTGTGGCCGGTTGGATTCCAAAAAGAATTTCCCAGTTATATGATCGCCATCTGGTAGATCGATGTGTCCATTGGCTGATGCTATATTCCTTTACTGCATACTGAATTCGGCGTCGCAAAAAGTATTCCAGGCGATCTGGTGAAGCCATAGCTTTAGGCTAACAGAAAAGCTAACCCGGAGCGAAAAAAAAGTGACACCCAGTCTACAACAGGGGAAACTGCATTCTCGAGACGGCACCAATACCAGGATCTGGCCGGTACTGCACTTTCGGAGTGCCAATATGCCTTTTCCAGCCAAAATACAGCTCTGTGACAACATCCGGGATATTAAAATGGAATAAAAACAAAAACAAGCTTAAATTTATATATACCGGTACGTGGTTGGCCGTCAAGCGCTGGCTCCCAATCACGTATATATACGTGGTTGACCCCGAATCGGTGAAGTTGCAGGCAAGAAAGACAAGTCTGTCCACTTTCTCTGGTTTTAAAACTGCCCTGTTGCAGGTAAAAATAAGAAGAAAAAAATATATATATATTTTGTTTGTATTGATATTTTTTTATTATCAATCGATATCGATTATTAAAATATATCACGATAAGTATCGTTTTATCGCCCAGCCCTACCCCACACTATCACAGAGCACTGTCTTCCATAGAAAAGCCACCTGCAAAGCGCAGATTTTTGTATGACATCTTGATCAAACCTGGGACTAGCAGCACTGGCCACGGACTGTCTGTAAAGTCCTATGACAGTATGAACTACACCATCAATCAAGTGGCACATTTTGTCTGGGATCAACACTCCTAGAAAAGGTGCTTTTATACCAGTGGTTCTCAAATGTTCACATCAGGGAACCCTAAATTGGCACCCTTTTGACAAGGTTTTTACTTTTAGATATGTTTTATTACAGAATTCTATGTTTCAATTATAGTCTAGATGGAAACATAGGTCCACCTGCATAGGGTGGATTTCTTCTCACCACCTGTTTTTTTCTTAATCCTTGAAGTGTCTATTTTAAGATTCTGACAGGTAACAGGTTGAAATAATGTCCCATGGGGTTTATTTTTAACCCTTTATTACACCTATCCTGAACGAAAACCTGAAAAAGAAGACGGCATAACTTTTGAAGTTAACAACATATAGAGACAAATTAAAACATTTCCCCAAACAATATTGACCCAAGGAATTCAGTAAAATTGTTATTTTTAAGATTCAAACACATCTTGATTCTATTTCAGGACAAGAAAATGCAAAAAAAGCTGAAAATGTTTAGATCACATCTCTATTTTTCCACTTTACTCAAATGTAGTCCATCGGACGAGATCAATTTGAGGTTAATATTGGAAATACAATGTTAATAAAGATGGTCTCCATGCTGTTATGCCCTAAATATTGTAGATTTGGTGTAAACAAGGCCAAAAGTGGAAGACTAATGTGAAAAGACTAATTCGTCCTACATAGACAAAAATGAACACATTTTTCTATACAATTTGAAATCCAGTGAAATATGTTTTGTTAAGGTTCAAGCAATGTACTGTCTATTACAATACATCTTCTCTGTTGACACAACATTCAAACCTAAACTACTAATCATCATCACCAAAGAGATCGTCAAAGTCTATCTCTCCAATCTCCATCTCTCCCTCCTCCTCATCACTCTCGTACTCTCCATCCTCCTCATCCATGTTACGTTTTGCATAATCTGCCTCCTTATTGAGCTTCTTGCTCTTCTGCCCCTCTAGACTATTATAGATGAGGAGATTATTAGAGGAGGGAGTGAAACCAGAATGTATAAGCAGAATTCCCATAGTCCCACATTCTGTCACTTTGTTCCTAGTGACATTAAACTGTTCTTCGTTTAGCCAAGGACCCCCTGGACTTTTGCATAACTGTGCCTCTTCTCCTCCTCCCTGCGCGCTCTAACAGCTTGCTGGAGTACGACAGCGAGAACCTGAACTCAGAGGAGATCTACTACAGCTCGCTGCGCGGGGTCACAGAGGCCATCCAGAACTTCAGCTTCCGCAGCCAGGAGGACCTGCTGGAGCCCCTCAGGCGGGACGGCAAGAGAGACCCCGCGGTGAGGGCCCCTCGCCACAGACACGCTCCTCACTCTGCCATTCAGCTGGGGGCCACGCGTGGAGAGGACATTTGAATGAACTTCTAATATTAGTCATACAATTTACATACCACTACCACATTAACCCTTTCACTACCACACTACAGAAGGTTAACCTTTCACTACCACACTACAGACGGTTAACACTTTCACTACCACACTACAGACGGTTAACCTTTCACTACCACACTACAGAAGGTTAACCTTTCACTACCACACTACAGACGGTTAACCTTTCACAACCACACTACAGACGGTTAACCTTTCACTACCACACTACAGACGGTTAACCTTTCACTACCACACTACAGACGGTTAACTCTTTCACTACCACACTACAGACGGTTAACTCTTTCACTACCACACTACAGACGGTTAACTCTTTCACTACCACACTACAGACGGTTAACTCTTTCACTACCACACTACAGACGGTTAACTCTTTCACTACCACACTACAGACGGTTAACTCTTTCACTACCACACTACAGACGGTTAACTCTTTCACTACCACACTACAGACGGTTAACCTTTCACAACCACACTACAGACGGTTAACTCTTTCACTACCACACTACAGACGGTTAACCTTTCACAACCACACTACAGACGGTTAACCTTTCACTACCACACTACAGATGGTTAACCTTTCACTACCACACTACAGAAGGTTAACCCTTTCACAACCATACTACAGACGGTTAACCTTTCACAACCACACTACAGAAGGTTAACCTTTCACTACCACACTACAGACGGTTAACCTTTCACTACCACACTACAGAAGGTTAACCTTTCACTACCACACTACAGACGGTTAACCTTTCACTACCACACTACAGACGGTTAACCTTTCACTACCACACTATAGAAGGTTAACCTTTCACTACCACACTACAGACGGTTAACCTTTCATTACCACACTACAGACGGATAAAAACCAGTGATTCATTTTCTTTTTTCGTATGTTTTTGGTAGATTTTTTTATTGGTTTTTTACTACCGGGCAGTCCAGTAGAGAGAGATAGAGGAAGAATGGGAGATAGACGGGGGGAAGACATTCGGCAAAGGTCGCCGGTTCCGGGAGTCGAACCCGGGACGGCCGTGTTGCGACGCAGCGCAGTACGTGGTGTGCTACTTGAGCGCCGCCCCCAGTGATGTATTTTCAATCGTTTTTTTTATTATTATTATTTTATTAAAGAAATTACATTCAACTGGCAGTTTGTATTCAAATTCATAAAAAAATAGTTTCCTGAACATAGAAATGGGTTCTGACAGCTCCAGTTTGACATGTCTTTTATATTGTGACATACCCCCCCCCCCCTACAGTCGGGAGTGGGAGCGTCGTCGGACCTGGACCCCCAGCAGCTGGGCGGTGACGTGGTGGAGGGGGGCCGCATGGCGCTGGACAACAAGACCTCCCTCCTCAACACGCCCTCACCGCGGTCCTTCTCCGGCCCGCGCCTCCGCGACTACAACCCTCACAACTACACGGACAGCATCAGCGCCCTGGACAAAGCCGCCCTGAACGAGACGCTTTACGAAGACGTGGAGCAGCTCAGAGACGGTGAGATAGAGGGATAGATGGAAATCTTTATTGATAATGAACATATATACATATAGAGGCCCACCATTATCAAAAGGACAAAACACAAGAAAGCTTACAGCTTATTTCCATTGTGGTCCTTCAGAGTAATATGCACTGGTGAGTGTATGCCTGGATGTGTGTCGGTGTATGAGAGTGAGTGCATAATGCAACATGCACTTGTCGGAGCCTGTGGGTAAAGCGAGGGTGTGCCCACCACGCAGGGGGGAGGAAAACATGGGGAGATAAAATACAGTAAATAATTTTATAAAGGACAAAGCGCTCGCCTACCACTGCATAGACTCTGGGATCGAATCCAGCTGTCAGCGGTACCTCCACCTTGGTCAGTCGTCCCTACTAACACAATTGGCAGTGTTAGCGGGTGGGAAGCCGGTGGGGTATTTTTCCTGGTCGTTGTAAACTGTGACTCCTACTGGTCAGTCGGGGCGCCTGTTCAGCAGGGAGGGGATCTGGGGCAAATAGAGTTCCCCCAGTGAAACTCCTCGCTGTCAGGTGAAAAGAAGCGGCTGGCGACTCCACATGTATCGGAGGAGGCATGTGGTAGTTCTACACCCTCCCCAGGCCGACAGTGGGGCAATGCGCGCAACGACCAGGAAGGGAATTTCAATCAAATAGCTAATAGAAGTTCCACATACATTGTTTATTTAAGTACAAGGTATAAGCTGGTCCAAGCTTTCACTGGGGGAAAATTTTTATTTATTTTAAAACACATGGTGGCGCTTGTGCTTTGTCATAGTGGTGCTGTGTCTCTATACCATTGTTTAGGGAAAGCCCTGTGATATAATGTAATATACTGTCACATCCATTTCACATACGGTCAGACAGCATTTTCCATAAGCTCCAGTTTCACCCGTCGACAAAAAAAGTCAGGTTTCAGTGATCTAAAACGCATAGAAGAAGCTACAGTTTAAAATGTACCAATGTTTTATACTGGCCCAATCAGTTTAATTTACTGTTCAGTGTAGACTTGGATAATCTGTTTGGGGTTACTGGACCAAAAAAAATATCGATTTGTTTGGAATTCGAGAGGTCAAACATTCTTTGATTACAGACACGTCATACGTGGCTCTTGGTATTTCTCAGATTCCTTGTTATAGCCTGGTATCAACCTGCCATGCACAGTACACACACAGTAGATTGTGTGTTGTATTGAAGAACTTTCTCTCTTCTCTGTCTCTTTCTCGTAGGCCGCCGACAAGAATGTGGAGAGAACAAGATCCTGCACCCCAAGGCTTTCCCTGGTAAAGGCATGTTGTGTCACTTATAATTTCCAGAGACAGTTGTGTTAGTATGTCCCATATCTTCCAAAAAAGGCTTTGGTTTCTCCCGTCTACATTGTTCCCAGAAAACGTGAATGTCAACACTTGTGTTTTATCCTGTCATTAGAATGTTGTATACCGCCTTGGCCCGAACATAAGACCCGCCCACCTTTTTCAAGACACATTTTTGGAAAAAGATTAAGATCAACTATTGGTTTTATAAAGATACATAAGTATAGCCTATCTGGCCAGAATGTAGGCTACCAATAACACTGGCAGCTAATGTAACAGTAAAATGCAATAACAATATACAATGTACAAGTGATTAAACTGAAATATACTGTATAGAATGAGTACTACTGAGTAACAATGCTAATCTGCTCTATGTACAGTGTTACAGTATTATTATGTACAGTGATACAGGTATAAATACACTATGGTAGTAAACCATACTGACCAGTGGTATAACTGGTAAGATTAGGTAAGGGATATACCGTACTTTTCGCACTATAAGCCGCACCTGACTATAAGCCGCAGCAGCTAAATTGAATGATGTGTACATATATAAGCCGCACTGGACTATAAGCCGCAGGTGTTTTAATGTTTAATTACCATATGTAATTAGCATTGGGACACAATACTGTCGGACAAATAACAAGAATTAACTCATTTACAAGTTGTATTAAGTTTAGCAAATAAGGGAACAGATAAATAACATTTCAATGCAGTCAAAAAAGCAATATTTAGATTTTTACATTTTCGGGTTTGGTCAAGTCGAGTCACATATAAGCCGCACCGTTATATAAGCCGCAGGGTCGAAAAATGGGGGAAAAAGCCGCGGCTTATAGTCCGAAAAGTACGGTACACACATATACATAGTATGTACAGGTATGTAAACAGGAATATATGCAGATATATTCAGACAGGTGTGGATAAATATATATACGGTAGATATAAATATATATGTGGTACATTAGATGGATAGATGGATACTTTATTGATCCCCTTGGGGAAATTCAGGTATCCGGTAGCTCAGTGCAGTTGACTGACCATAAAAAGCTATAAAAAGGACGACCAATACAACAAACAAACAATGAAAGTCAGCGCTGAAGTTTAAAAAGTTCCAATGAATGAATAAATAAATAGTGAGCACTATATTGCACAGTGTTAAGTCAAAATAATTACAATATAAAATGAGTGACCATTGTGCCATTTCCTACCGCAGCGAGCCCGGCGGAGCAGCTGGAGCTGGTGGGGGAGCTGCTGAAGGAGCTGTCCCAGGGCCCGGCCAGCGAGCGGGGGCCGGAGGAGCGGCGTGGGGCCCTGCTGGAGCTGCTGAAGGTGGCCCGCGAGGACAGCCTCACCGTCTGGGAGGAGCACTTCAAGACCACGCTGCTGCTGTTGCTGGAGACGCTGGGAGACAAAGACGTGAGGAGCCGCTCACTCCGTTCCGTCACCGACCTCCTGTTTTCGAGATGTACTTTAGAATAGAAATCCTTTAATAATCCAGAGGGAAATTCCGCACTACAGATCACTCACATTGAACAACCATAAACATTTAGGTAGTCAATAGGACTAAAATAAGAATAAAATAGAATAAAGAATAAAATACAGTCTGGGATATACATTCTGGTAATTCTAAAATCTTAAATATAAACTATACAGCCAGAAATATACAGTAAAATGTACAGTAATAAGTGTAAACATTTAAAGTGTCCAGGAAGATTGTCAGAAGTGTAACAATTTTAAAGTGTCCAGGAAGATTTCGCAGGCTGTACAGCACTGCTCAGTGATGCAGTGAGGCACAGTGATGCATTATAGAGTCTAATGGCTGTCGGAATGAAGGACTTCCTGTGGCATTCAGTGTTACATCTAGGGTAACCTCGTTCCCAGCTTTATCTCATACATCTAGGGAGTCTACTAACACTGAACAGTGAACGTTACACCCTTGAAGAAATTTTCTATATTGAACAATTTGTATAAATATGGTTCTTCCACCATATTGTTCAATTAACTACTGAAAATGTCTTAGCAGCATCTCTACACCTTCACCCTCATTGAGAATGAAGGATCTATGAATATGCAAATTGGAAACGAGCACCCATTGATAATTACCATATTCTAGGTAGACATGTTCTGTGTATGCTCAAGTTTAACCTCTTAACTGGCGCCCAGAAAAGTGGCCATTTTTAAACTTGAACTTGAGGACTGCATACTTTTTTTGAAAAGCGTATCTTTATACTTATAGCACATGCATAAGCCTGGTCTCTTTTGAAATATAACATTCTGAACTTTCTGATACAATAAAGAGAGATAACTTTTAGTGCTAATGAAATAGATTGACAGGTCTGAACTTGAGTTGTAGAAACAGTTGTTACTCACGTTTTTAGGTAGTAGTTGCAACATCCAAATATAGTATTTCCCCAAAAATGTGTATGAGCTGTAAACACCATGGGTCCATAGCCTGAAGTCTTATGTAGTACATGTCCAAATTTCATAGAAATTTCATAGAAATCCGTTCAGAAATGAGTGATTAGGAGCGATTTTGGTAAACTGGAGAAAATAAAAAGCTCTCCAGTAAACTATTTTCTCATTGACTTCAATACATTCTGTGGTTTTTTCTCTTCCTGTTTTCACTCGTGACTTTTCACCTAGATTGCAGATCCCCACGTGGGGTATCATTGGAACGCCACACTCATTGGCTACAACCCTGTCCAATAATTTGAGATCACCAAATGATTGACTGAGCTAGAGCCCGGGGAGTCGGGTGGTAATAAAAAAAGAAAAAGGTCTGCTGTGTACTTTGGTGCACATATCAGCATGTAACTCGAGAACCACTGAACGGATTCTGTCGCCTGAAAGGGCAATCGACAGGCAACAAATATGCCTTTAATTCTATATATATATAGTATTTAAAAAAAATGCAGACCGAGCCGCTAAAGGTCGGCAAAGTGGTGCATCGCGCCAGTGGGCAAATCGTCCTCAAGGGGGCCCGGGGCCGGGCCGTTGCCAGTTAAGGGGAGACACTGCAGGTGAATAGGGTAAAAAAATTAACTAATAGATATCACAATGAAACTTCCCCAGTTGATTACTTATATTAAGACAAGACTTTTTTGTATAACAAGTTTTCTGAAATTGTATGTTTAAATATGCAAATGAGGCATGATCTACTTAAATATGCACTAATTTGCATATAATTCCAGGACAGAAATCTGAACATTGGATAAAGCCATTTTCAAAATTATAGTTTCATTTTGTTGACATATTAGAGCCAAAGGTTATTACAGGGGGGATTTTGGATATCTTTTTGTATCACTCCATAAATCAAAAAATATTCCATTCAGTCCATTTTTATGGTAAAATTCCATATTTCGCCATGTTTTTAGGAATAAAATGTGATATAAATCAGGGTATGAATGCGATATCAACAAACCCTTCTGTAAATACCTTCAGAACATAGATATGAATAGAACTGGAAGGTTTGGTGTATGTGAGTGCTACTGAAGTGGAGATTTCTGGCTCAGAGTATGAGGAAAAACTCTTAAAACTCATTTTTGGGAAAACGCCTTCAAAGTTCTGTATTGTAAAATGCCATACTTTTTTTTTTGAAACAGATATTTACAAACACAATACCTAATCAAACCATTAGTAATAGACAACCTAAACACATGCCTGATAACTGAATAATAATAATAATGATGTTATTGAACTGAACAGAACTACACACAGGCTACAAACAGTGTAGTACCCCCTAATAGGCAAAAAATATTTGAATAGATATCACTATGAAACTTTCCCAATTTGTTATGTACATATAAACTAAGAAAAAATATATTGCAAGTTTTCTGAAATGTATGTTTATATATGCAAATGAGGCACTTCCCCATTAAATATGTGCACATTTATGGATGCAATAAGGCAAAATGATGTAAAATAAACAACTAAATGTGTGTTATTGACGTTTTATTGTCACTAGTTTCATAGAAGACATGTTTAGGAAGCAAAATATAACAAAATCTCAATCAACAAAAAAAGTATATTTGACTATTCACCTGCAGTGTCTCGCCTTAAGTGGATAAGATGGACAAGATAGGTTCGACCTATTTGTGACATCACACATACAACTTAAATTTCAGGGAAGTACAGAGAAGCTCTCCCTACAAGTTTCTGCACAAATGACAATCTGTATAGTCAAAGTCATGCCTCCAAGGAGTTGACCCTAAAAAAACATTGAGTGGAGGGGAGCTTTAAATCTTACACCAAGTTTTTGATTGGGTTTATTATTTTCAATTAATTTCCATTTCAGTTTTACCAGTTGATTTGTGATTCAGGTTTGACGTGTATACTGCTGCAACACAACACAAATACATTGATTAAAAAATATATATATAATAAATAAAATAAAATAAAAACGTTCCCTCTCCTTCGCGCAGCACACTATCCGGGCGCTGTCCCTGCGCGTCCTGAAGGAGATCTTGAGGAACCAGCCGGCCCGGTTCAAGAACTACGCTGAGCTCACCATCATGAAGACCCTGGAGGCCCACAAAGACTCCCACAAAGAGGTGACATATCCCTACCCTGAGCTGACCTATCTATTCCCTACCCTGAGCTGACCTATCTATTCCCTACCCTGAGGTGACATATCTATTCCCTACCCTGAGGTGACCTATCTATTCCCTACCCTGAGCTGACCTATCTATTCCCTACCCTGAGGTGACCTATCTATTCCCTACCCTGAGGTGACCTATCTATTCCCTACCCTGAGCTGACCTATCTATTCCCTACCCTGAGGTGACATATCTATTCCCTACCCTGAGGTGACCTATCTATTCCCTACCCTGAGGTGACCTATCTATTCCCTACCCTGAGGTGACCTATCTATTCCCTACCCTGAGGTGACCTATCTATTCCCTACCCTGAGCTGACCTATCTATTCCCTACCCTGAGGTGACCTATCTATTCCCTACCCTGAGGTGACCTATCTATTCCCTACCCTGAGGTGACCTATCTATTCCCTACCCCTGAGGTGACCTATCTATTCCCTACCCCTGAGGTGACCTATCTATTCCCTACCCTGAGGTGACCTATCTATTCCCTACCCTGAGGTGACCTATCTATTCCCTACCCTGAGGTGACCTATCTATTCCCTACCCTGAGGTGACCTATCTATTCCCTACCCTGAGGTGACCTATCTATTCCCTACCCTGAGGTGACCTATCTATTCCCTACCCCTGAGGTGACCTATCTATTCCCTACCCTGAGGTGACCTATCTATTCCCTACCCCTGAGGTGACCTATCTATTCCCTACCCTGAGGTGACCTATCTATTCCCTACCCTGAGGTGACCTATCTATTCCCTACCCTGAGGTGACCTATCTATTCCCTACCCTGAGGTGACCTATCTATTCCCTACCCTGAGGTGACCTATCTATTCCCTACCCCTGAGGTGACCTATCTATTCCCTACCCCTGAGGTGACCTATCTATTCCCTACCCTGAGGTGACCTATCTATTCCCTACCCCTGAGGTGACCTATCTATTCCCTACCCTGAGGTGACCTATCTATTCCCTACCCTGAGGTGACCTATCTATTCCCTACCCTGAGGTGACCTATCTATTCCCTACCCCTGAGGTGACCTATATTCCCTACCCTGAGCTGACCTATCTATTCCCTACCCTGAGGTGACCTACCCCTACCCCTGAGGTGACCTACCCCTACCCCTGAGGTGACCTACCCCTACCCCTGAGGTGACCTACCCCTACCCCTGAGGTGACCTACCCCTACCCCTGAGGCGACCTACCTTGAAATGTGTATACTTGAAATGTATTTTTGGTACTTCTTATGTGCCTTCATGTACTCATTCAAAGCAAATATTTTGTATGTTAGTCATTAATATGCTGTATGTGCAATCTAAATACATACACCCAAAAACTGAGATGTTTACCAAACAACTTTACCAAAGTTGTACTTTAGTAAACTTATTAAAACTTATTTTGGGCAGCAAAAATACATCAAAAGTATAATTTCTAAATATTTAAGCACATCTTAGTATACTTTCGTAATACATAAAAGGTATAAGGAGGTCAAGTTTCCATTCAAGTATTGTGGCTATGAACTGACCTCTGATCAGTACTGTTCTGAATGTGGACCCTGGTGCAGCAGATCCATGATGTGTCCTGACTGACCTCTGATCAGTACTGTTCTGAATGTGATTTGATTGAATGGCAGCGTTCTTTTATTTGGTTGAACGGCAGCGTTCTTTTATTTGGTTGAACGGCAGCGTTCTTTGATTTGATTGAACGGCAGTGTTCTTTGATTTGATTTGCTATTACATTGAGTTATTGAGCTCTTCATCTTCAGTCTACTTTTGAAGACCTCATTGAAATACGTCTTTAAAACTCAATTAGTCTGTCTGTCTCTCTTTCGCTGTCTCTGTCTCTCTCTCCCCCCCCCCTCTCTCCCTCTCTCTCTCTCTCTCCCCCCCCCTCTCTCTCTAGGTGGTGCGTGCAGCAGAGGAGGCGGCCTCCACCCTGGCGGGCTCCATCCACCCAGAGCAGTGCATCAAGGTACTGTGTCCCATCGTGCAGACGGCTGACTACCCCATCAACCTGGCCGCCATCAAGATGCAGACCAGGGCCATCGAGCGCATCGCCAAGGACTCCCTGCACCAGCTCCTGCCCGACATCATCCCCGGGCTGCTGCAGGTACAGTCCTCGCCTCCGGCTCCCTGGGTGGAGGGTCTGAGGGGGAATGTAGAGAGGCTGACTAGTAACCAAAAGGTTGTAGGTTCAATCCCCGGTACCAATAAGGAAGATGTATTCCATCTGTGAGCCAGTGATGGAAGGGGTGGCTGGTATTAGGGTGGCTGGGGGCGACTGGCTCGGGAGGTAGAGCAGTCGTCTGGTAATCGCGGAGGTTCCCGGTTCGATTCTCGCTTCTCCCGGGGCAGCGTGTCGAAGTGTCCTTGAGCAAGACACTTAACCCCTAAATGGTTGCCTCCGCCGTCGGTGTGTGAATGTGTGAGTGAATGGGTAAAATGTGAGGATTGTAACGCGCTTTGGGTAAAAGCGCTATATAAATGCAGCCATTTACCATTTTACATTCATGGTGCCCACCATCTCTTGAGCAAGGCACTGAACCCTAAACCAGCTCCAAGGGTTGCTGCACTCCTGGCGGCCCTGTGAGAAATATGTATGTGTGAGGTGAGGAGGCCATGTGTAACCAGCAGGTAGAACTGGGCCATTAATCCAGTTTAAATTTCAATTATGATGTTGTCTTCCCACGATCATGAAAACAAGATAATTGAGATAAAACACTTATTGTGCCGCATGCCGTGTTGCTCTCATTTAGTCTTGTTGTAAATGCAGCGTACCCCCCCCCCCCACCACCCCCAACAGTAGTTTCAGGGAGTGGGAGAGGAGGGAGGGGAAGGGGAGAACAAGACGAGAGGAGAACAAGAGATGGGATGCTCAGGGATTCATGGATAGCAAGTTCTGGGTGTGAGCTAGTGTTTAGTCTACTCTGTATATGAAGTTGTCGTGTTTGTTTGTTGTCGTCGCAGGGCTACGACAACACGGAGAGCAGCGTGAGGAAGGCCAGCGTGTTTTGCCTCGTGGCCGTCTACTCCGTTATCGGAGAGGAGCTCAAACCGTACCTGGCACAGCTCACTGGCAGCAAGGTATTGGTTGATTGAATTAATTTGATATTTCCATTTTTAAAGGTAGAATCTGTAATGTCTAACAGCGACCTCTAGGCAAAAGAGCCGTGCTTGGTATTGCATCTTGTTTACATTTTTTGTTTTGGTCTGATGTGTGGGTTGGAGTTGAGTGGGAGTTGAGGGGTTTCTATTACTGGCCACACCTCAGAAATGCACAGTATAATAAGTTACTCTATAGTTATATATATATTATTTTGTATTATAGATATATATACTGGTAGCTATATACTGTATAGACTAGTTTCTTTGCCAAAGAATTTACAAATGCTCCACAGATTCAATGAACAACAATTGTTACATCATAATATGAAAGGAACATTTTGAAGAAAAAAAACATCATACTATGAATGATGTCATAATATCAAAGTCACTTTAACTCCCCTCTCCCCCACAGATGAAGCTGCTCAACCTGTACATCAAAAGGGCTCAGACCTCCACCAGTAACAGCAGCTCCTCCTCTGACATCTCCTCCTACTAGCTCCTCCTACTGTACCACCATCCCTGAGCTCTCTCCTCCTACTAGCCCCTCCAAACAAAAATTGACAAAATCCACACCCAACTAACAAATGCCTCCGCCAACACTGTCTCCCCTCCGGATTCAACCCCCCCTCCACCGCCCAACCCCCCTTTTACATCCTTCACAGAAATCACCTCATCGGACCTATCCTCCATTCTCTCTACAATGAAAACTTCAACCTGCATCCTGGACCCTATCCCCTCCATCCTAGTCAAGGCTTGTCTCCCTGCCCTTTCTCCCCTAATCACCTCCATCGTAAACTCCTCTCTGACCACTGGCCTATTTCCCCCCGCCCTCAAAATTGCTTCTGTCACCCCCTTACTAAAAAAACCCGGACTCAACCCTGAAACCCTTGATAATTTCCGCCCCAAAAATCATTGAGCGAGCCATTGCCTCCCAATTGAGATCCTACCTCGACAACAATAACCTTTGTGATACCTTTCAATCCGGATTCCGCACCAGACACAGCACCGAAACTGCTCTTCTAAAGGTCACCAACGACATACTCCTCTCTGCCGACTCTGGTTCCCTCTCCATCCTCATCCTCCTAGACCTCAGTGCTGCTTTTTGATCAGTCACCCCATCCTCATCACTCGTCTCCAGTCCTCCGTTGGCATCTCCGGAATCCCCCTCACCTTGCTCCAATCATACCTCTCACACAGGCACCAATTTATCTCCATCAACAATTGTAAATCCCCCACTGCCCCCATCACTCATGGTGTCCCCCAAGGCTCAGTACTTGGTCCCCTGCTCTTCATCCTCTACATCCTTCCACTTGGTCTGATTCTCCGCCAACATGGCCTCCGCTTCCATTGTTATGCAGACGACACTCGGCTCTACCTCTCCACCCAGACTATCACTCCAGCCACTCTCTCCGCCCTCACCACCTGCCTCACAGATATCAAAACATGGATGCAAAATAACTTTCTCAAACGAAACTGCAATAAATCAGAAATCATCATTATCGGTCCAAAATCCCTCACCAGCCACACCCAGGAATTCTCCCTAAATATTGATGGTTCCATTGTCACCCCCTCCACTCACGTCCGTAACCTTGGCATCATCCTGGACTCCACCCTTTCTTTCCTCCCCCATGTGAACCACATAACAAAAACTGCCTTCTACCACCTCCGGAACATTGCTCGTCTCCGCCCCTCCCTATCACTCTCCGGTGCTGAAACACTGGTTCATGCATGCATTTCATCAAGACTGGATTACTGTAACAGCATCCTCTACGGCTCACCAAACACTATCCTCAATAAACTCCAATATGTCCAAAACTCTGCTGCCTGCATGCTCACCTCCACCCGTCGCTCTGATCACATCACCCCTGTCCTCCACGACCTCCATTGGCTTCCGATCAAATACAGGATACAATTTAAAATACTTCTCATCACATTTAAAGCCCTCAACAACCTTGCCCCTCCCTACCTGTCCGACCTCCTCCACCGTCACACGCCCACCCGTTGCCTTAGGTCTGCTGATGCCAACCTCCTAACACCTCCCACGACCAAGCTCCGGACCTGGGGCGACAGGGCCTTTGCTGCTGCTGCCCCTTCCCTCTGGAATGCCCTCCCCAGCCATATCCGTAATGAAAACACCCTGACATCTTTTAAATCAGCCCTCAAAACCCACCTTTTCAATCATGCTTTTGACCTCTAATTCTGTCGGTTTTATTTTATTTTGTCATGTATTATTTTTGTTCTGTTTTTGTTTTGCCATAGTTTTGTCTCTTCTACTCATGTAAAGCGTCTTTGAGCACCTGGAAAAGCGCTATATAAAATAGATGTATTATTATTATTATTATTATTATTATTATTATTATTATTAATGTATGACTGCTATCATCCCTGCGCTCTCTCCTCCTACTGTACGACCATCATCTTCCCCTTGCTCTCCTCCTACTGTATGACCATCATCTTCCCCTTGCTCTCCTCCTACTAGCTTCTCCTACTGTACCACCACCACAATCTTTTCTTGAAGTCCATTAGAGCACCTAAGATCATCTATATGACCACTGGGCTTCCAAAGGATCCAAGACTGACCATAACACTAAGGTGCTTTTGGGAGACCTGTAACCCCCCCCCCCCCCCCCCCCCGATAAGGACCATCCAGCGAGGGGAGATGTTTCGTGCCTCTCTCTACACGAGACGTTTCGTTTTTGAACGTTCATGAAGGCTGCGTTCCCCTAGCGAAGGGGAAACCACTAAGTATTGTATTTTTCCCCCTTCTCCATTAATTTCTAGTACCTTAACACTCATAGGGTTTCTCTAGTATATTATTGAATGTAAAGAGCTTTGAGTGTTCCTTTCCTATCCTCTTTACACTACTGCCTCATTGTGTCTGGTATAAATGGATCAATGTTTTTTGGGGGGCGTTGGACTATATTTTCCACATGCAGGATATGTACATTTGATAGTGACGGCGCAGATGTCTTTTGGCAATTAAATATAGTTTTGGCACTGTTTTTTTCTTCCTGAAACAGGTGCTAAGAAGGGCTCCTTGTGAAGAGAAGTAGTACCAGTAACTTAAAAAAGAATTGCAAACTTTGGAATTCCATTTTTTTTTTTTTTTTAATAGACTATCATTTGGCTGGCCAATGATTACTTAGAAGATAGACAAAAGAAAACTGTTTTATTGGTTGAGGACTAAGGACTCGTCTTCACAAGGATCCTCACATTAAACCTTTTCATTCTGTGGGGGGAAAAGAAGAAGTATATTTAGTGGTAATGTCAGCTGTCTTAACACGCTTGGGAGTCCACAAGCTGTTAAAAGGTCAACTACTGTGATTTGTCGAGTTTCATTCCAAAATACTACACTTTGTGCTTGAAATATCTTCACAGTTCAGTAGACTATATACATATGTCAGAAATAAATGAGAATTCTTTGTAATTGATGGTTTTGTTAGCGAATGACTAAAGACTGATCATGTATTTTGCAATGTCTGTAACAGAAAAATGCATTTGGGTTTTAGACCTGTCCATTGTCTAATCAGTATTCATCTTGTTTTGGAATGAAACTCACTCTGTATCCTTTAGCAATTATTCCTAAATTGAATGTAAAACTGCTCTGAGGAGTCCTTGAACTTAAAAAAAAAAAAATGTGAAATATTGTATATGCTTTTATGCAAGATAGCTAAAATGGGCAATACCTAAAATCTAAAGTGAGAGGATGACAATCTGATATATTAATGGTAGTTATGACAAAAATCTAGTCTATATTATTGACAATGTTAAAGTGCCAGCGTTTGCGTGGGGGGGGGGGGGGGGGGTCCCTATTGGGAAAACAGGAAGTATAAGATAAGAGTTGTGTTTGGTCCTTTGGTCTTTGGAATTAGCAATAAGTATCCCTTAGAAAATCCAAGTTGGATTATCATGTCGAAAGCACTGTAAATTTCCATCGTTATTCCTCTTTGTTTAAGATGCTCTCGCTGGTAAAAATGTACAGATGTGTCCCTTTTTTTTATATATATAAAGTTGCACCTAAGAAATGTTACTGCTGCTTTAGCGAAAATACTAATTATGGCGCCTAGCGAACCCTGGCCTAAGTACCGTATCTTCACAGATGGTTTTAAGCTACAGTCGTCATGTTACTAGCCAGACCTTGACCCGAGAAGAATACTATTGCAACATTCACATATGCTCTTCGGTGGTTGGTTGGACTTGCCTCGTGCCACGGAGGTCAATGGAATCATCCCAAACATCTAAATCCCGCCAATCTGGCTCCTCAGGGCAGACCCACGCAAACACTCAAATAATTAAAGATCCTCTCCCAGATGTATCCTAAACTCTTAAAGAAATGTTCTATATTGAATAACAATTTGTATAAATAGGGGTTTTCCACCAAATTGTTCAATAAACTACTGAAAATGTCTTAGCATTTCTACACCTTTACCCTCATTGATAACGCAAAGATCTATGAATATGCTAATTGGCAACAAGCACCCATTGATATTTACCAGGAATTCTAAGTCGCCAGCTTAAATTCTTTCAAGATAATGATCATACCTACTCGGCTTTCTGTGTCTGCTGAAGATAAAGGTCTTAAGTTACCACATATTGGACCATGAGAGGTTTAACTTATTGGTGACATTACACATGCAACTCAGATTTCAGGGAAGTACAGAGAAGCTGTCCCTCTCCAAGGGAGGAATGTGAAAGAGACTACTCTGGTGACATGTTCTGCACAAATGACAATCCGTATAGTCATGAGTCATGCCTCCAAGAGGAGTTAAAGGTGCTACAGATTACATTCAGCCACTAGATATCGTACTAGAGCACCAGTATATAATTTATCCAATCGGGTGTGTTACAAGTGGCGAATGGCAAGCAGGGACGGGATCAATGGCAACATGTAAACATTCATTTTGGACCCGCACAAAAAAAAATGTAATGATAAATTCATTAATCAAAAAGGTTTTTGTGGGGAAAAGCAATACTTTTATTCCGCACCTTTCTAAAAGCTCTGTGGATTTTTTTATTTTTTTTTAATATATATATAAATGTTATCTATAGCACCTTTAACCAGAAGAAAATGTGTTTTTGAGTGGAGGGGATCTTTAAATTGAAGTAGTTCTAATGGGTGGTTGTGTTTCTGAAGACTCATCAGGCCTTAACCCTGTCAATGCAGTACTGTACAACCATTTCACACACAGACTGTTAAATGTACTGTAACAAGTCCATGAACTCTGTAGTTTCAATCAACTCCACTCTGGACTGAATGTCAGCCTGCGTAGCCAATGAAGTCCTCTGTGTTGTTCCGATACCAGTGTTTTAATGTTTAGCCTATTGTGATTTTTAGGCCGAAGCCTTTTTTTGTACAGTATGTAACTTTTAAAACCATCGCCTCTGATATACTGTATGTCAACATGTTTCTGCATGTATTACTTCACAATCTTGAGTTCTGACATTCCAGGCCCTTTATCAAGAAAGGTTACTTTAAGAAGTTATAGTTCTGATTTGATTTAATATTGAGTGGTACGAAATACTGTGCCAGAGTGAACCGGGTAGCTTCAGACAGGCAGCAAACGGGGTCTTTAAACAAAAAAGGTTTAATTCCACACCACAACATGCAGGCAAAAGTTTAAACCATCCACAACAATGTTGTGGTGTGGATTAAACCGTTGGTTCACTCTGAACCCGGCCAGACCTCCGATCACAGGACTCTCTTAGTAAGCTAATGGTTATGCATCGATGACACTGCTGACAAGTACTTCATACCACTTAATGTATAAAAAAATATTGAAACTATCCCTTTAATCTGTATTGTGCTTTGGATGGCACACTATTATAATAATAATAACTTTATTTGTTTAATAACTATTGGTTTCTATCAAAGCAAGCAAAGTGTCCAAACCACATACTGTGTATATAATATATACAGCAAATCTGTATATCATTATATCGCTCACCCAGCTATACAGAGATTGGCTTGGATGAAGAAGGAAAAAAAACGATTGAATGTGTGCCTTTTGGTAATGTGTCTGGCTATATTTACGGCTGTACTGGTCATACTAACGGCTGTACTGGTTATATTAACGGTTGTACTGGTTATATTAACGGTTATACTAATGGTTGTACTAACACTTCACACAACGCAGCTTTTTAAGTTGGAATTCAATCCCACTGCAAATGATGGTGATGATGACTAATGTGAGGAAGACTAGCGTTTTTATTGATTAAGACATATGCTGCTGTACATATAAGCTTCTAGCCAATGGTATAATGGCAATATTTTCCATTGACACAATGGCAGTTGTATTTCCTTGTAAACCACTCACAGTGCATGCATTTTTTTTTATTATTATTATTTTAGACTCATTTCATCCTATAGTATATTTATAATGTTTTATTTTCTGTGTATTACTGTACATATTTACATGTTTTCTCTTTCACCTGTGATAGACTTTGCAGAACTTAAACTTGAAATAAACTGTCAAGACTTCTATGCTGTTGGCAACCAAATCCTTTATTATACAGAGGACCCAAGGTTTAACATCATCCATACCTTTATTATACAGAGGACCCAAGGTTTAACACATCATCCATACCTTTATTATACAGAGGACACGGGGTTTAACATCATCCATACCTTTATTATACAGACGACACAGGGTTTAACATCATCCATACCTTTATTATACAGAGGACACAGGGTTTAACATCATCCATACAGAGGACACAGGGTTTAACATCATCCATACCTTTATTTTACAAAGGACACAGGGTTTAACATCATCCATACCTTTATTATACAGAGGACCCAAGGTTTGACACACCATCTATACCTTTATTATACAGAGGACCCAAGGTTTGACACACCATCTATACCTTTATTATACAGATCTACGGTTTAACACATCATCTATCCATCAGGAACCCCCATCTGTGATATTTTGTAGTCTAATTGGAGTTATAGCTCAGAATTGCATTACTGTATCCAATGAACCCTTTTCACAGACATCTCACAGTGGGGCAAACATGCTGCATCTAATAACATTGAAGTCCCACTGAAGTCATTTCTAAACCTTTTTGTTATTGTTGAAATCATGTCTCCCGTGTCATGGGGGTATGTTCCAGATTGACCCAATGCTGAGCAATACACATTTTGATGTAATATTTGATAAATTGAATACATATTTTGATATTGTATCCAGCACAGCCAGATGACCTCATCTCAGGAATTATTGATCAGCAGGCTGTGGGCAGATATCTCTGGTCAGCAGGTATCTCAGCAGGGTTTACCTCAACACTAAACGGCACCCTTTTCTTTTGATAGAAAGAAAGTGTCTTGGTGCTGGTTGATTGATTGATTGATTGATTGATTGAAAACTTTATTAACAGATTGCAGAATGGGTACAATACAGTACAGCTCAATACACAATTGTTAAGGGGATGCAGACCAGAGAAAGACTTTCGCCTTGTTTACATCAGGGTCCCCCATTTTCAATTCATCATAACATATGACATACACGACATACAGATAGACAGTACTGCTACATCTATACATTTATGACATACCAGATTTACAAATACAGTACTGTTTGTGATACAAAAATAGTCTAAAAAAGAGAGTATATACATTTGACGTAGAAACCTCATTGGAGGGGGAGGGGGGGGAACTGTACATTGGAGGTGGTTGGGGAAACTACAACTGTACAAGCAAAACTGTACATTGGAATATCGACGAAACCTTACTTGGTCCCAAGAAGAGGGTCTTGTGTATTATTGGGTTAGGACATTTACAGGGGCCAGTTTCGAATTGCAGTCTCCCGTAGGTGCTCTTTGAGAGTGGTTTTGAAAGTGGGTAGTGATTCACATTCCTTTACAGCTTTAGGTAGGGTGTTCCACATTGATGTGGCATAATTGCGAAACGTGTTTAGTCCCTTGTTTGAGCCGAATCTGGGTTTAACATGATTTGTGGAGCTCCCTCTGGTGTTGTGGTCGTGGTATTCACTGACCTTTGGGAAGTATTTTGATATGTATATGGGTACCTTGGTGCTGCTGTAGTCATGAGCCTTATCTCCTGTCAGTCATCACTGGTCTGTAGATCTTTGTAGATAATAATACACTTTATTTGTATAGCACTTTTCATACAGAAATGTCAGTTCAAAGTGCTTCACAGCAGTAAAAAAATACAGGCATAAGCGAGCATAAAAAAGACAAAGAGGTAGCAAGGTAAGGTAAATCACAGCGTTTCACATTAGGATCTAACATCCCAATAGGCCTCTCTGTTTACGGTTTCATTCAGTAATAAAAATAATAAAATAGAATAGACAGTAAAAAAGTGCGGTTTGATTCAGTTTAAAAATAGACAATACTAAAAATAATAAAATAGAATAGACAGAGTAAAAAAGTGTGATAAAATTGTTCAATAAAAATATACAATAACATTTACAACAGAGCAGTGCATCGCTCTTAATACTTTGAGTTTCTTTACAAAGTTCTAACATACAAGAGCAGTGCATCGCTCTTAACACTTTGAGTTTCTTTACAAAGTTCAGTTCTAAATTACCTTATAGAACAGCAGTGCGTCGCTCAACTTAACAACAGAGCAGTGCATCGCTCTCAACACTAGAACAACAGAACAGTGCATCGCTCTCAACTTTGTGTTTCTTTACAAAGTTCAGTTTTAAATTACAACAGAACTGTACTCTTAAAATTACAGTGCATAAGAGGTAGTGAGATAAGATTTGCATAGAAATTACATGAATTTGATAGGAAGTGTATAAAAGTAGGCAGAATAAGAATAGTGCAGATAAAGTACAATTTGTGTCAGGATATCCCTGATGTTTCATTTAAATGCCTGAGCAAAGAGGTTTTAAGCTGTCTTTTGAAGATATCTAGCGAGTTGGCTTCCCTGATGTTTTTGGGTAGTTTGTTCCATAGTTTTAGGGCGTATAGTTGATAAAGGCTGCATTACTGATCCTCTTTTGACTGTTTCTGCGAGCCTCTAGTAGTCCAGCAGGTTCTTGCTGGCCTGTAATTTATTAGAGTGTTGGCGATGTAGCTATAGGTCCCTGTCCATTTAGAGCTTTGTATGTAAGGAGAAGGACCTTGAAGTAAATTCTAAATGTTACAGGGAAAGCAGTAAAGACTGGACTAATGTGCTCTCTCCTTTTGGTTCTGGTTAGCAGTCGGGACTCGGGCTGCAGAGTTTTGGATTGGCTGAAGCCTCTCTGTGGTTTTCTTAGGGAGACCTGTGAAAAGTGCATTACAGTAGTCTAACCGGCTTGATATGAATGCATGAATTTGCTTCTCAGCATCGTTTTGATTAATAAATGGTCATACTTTTGCTATGTTTCTGAGAGTTTGTTAATATGAGAATTGAAGTTAAGTTCTGAATCTATGATAACCCCGAGACTTGTGACCTCAGATTTGATCCAAGGGGTTAGTCCTCCCAGGTTCTTTATTAATGTTTCTTTTTTTTAATAAAAATTTTATATACTTTATTGTGTCAATAAATCACTCTACATTTAGAGTACACACACATATATATAGTCACACATACATGTATGCATACATACCTGTACATACGTAAATACACACACAAATGTACATACGTATATTGTAAATCTTGACAATTTTTTTTTAATTTTTTTTTTAATTTTTTTACCCATCACCCATACAAAAACAAAAACACATAGACAAAAGGGTGAGTACCAGTATAGATGTTACTGATCCTGGACTGGTAAACATATCCATCCATCCATCCATCCATCCATAGTATACATCCAATATCCATTCCTACTCGTCCCCACATACATAAAAAAAAGGGACTTGAATTTTCATTATAGGTGTAGGCCTATGGAATATTCCCCAACAATTGGGTAGTAGATCAAACTGCTACTACTACTCTAGTTTTCTATTACTGTTTCATGTTACTTAACTCCTCATCTCAACATTTTTTAGTTTTGGGGCAGATAATTAGAATTTCAGTTTTGTTCTCATTTAGTTTCAGGGACTTCTTACTCGTCCATTTATTTATTGCCAATAAGCAGTCGGTAATGGAGTTATTAGCTGTATCATTTGGTTCAGCAGATATGTACAGTTGTGTATCATCCGCATAGCTATGGAAACCTACATTATGTTCTCTGATGATATCACCCAGTGGTAACATGTAAAGGGAGAAGAGTAAAGGACCTATAGGGAACTCCCTTGTGCAACCCCATAGTTGTCATGTATGTCATATACTACCAGTTCTCAAACTACGGGTTGCGACCCAAAGTGGAGTCATGGGTAGGTGACAGTGGGGCAAGTAATTGGCAATTGGCAAGTAAACGAATATATACTTTTTCTTTTTTGGCAACATATTTTGGCTAAATATGCCTCGTTTTATAAATGTGTATTGATAACATAGTGCTGTAATAAAATATTTATAATAAATATGCATGATCAAGTTCAACAACGTGTGCTTTTATTTTGATATTCCTTAATTCCATGTTGAAATTATGCAATACATTAAGTGTGGGGTCACCAAAATAAATCCTAAATAAAATGGGGTCGTGGTATAAAGAAGTATGGTATCGAATGCACTGAGATCTAGGAGGATAAGGATGGATACCTTATTCTCGTCAGAGTTTAGTCTGAGGTCACTGATTATTTTGGTGAGGGCAGTTTCAGTGCTATTTTCTGAACCCCGATTGAAATTCTTCTAAGATGTTGTTTTCTTCAAGAAAGGAATTAATTTGAACTGAAACTATCTTTTCAAGTACTTTACTAATGAATGGTAGGTTGGATATCGGTCTATAGTTTGCCAGTATATTACTATCTAAGTTAGGTTTTTTTAATAATGGCTTTACAACTGCTGTTTTAAAGGCATCTGGGAAAATACCAGTTCTAAGGTAAGTGTTGATGATATCTAGCACAGGGCTTGAAACACTATTAAACACCCGTTTGAAGAAAGCTGTAGGTACAGGATAATGTCATAGCATGCAGACTAACTTGAGCCCTTTGACCCTGACACAAATGACTGCCTGAGCACACCGGTTCAGTGGGCATTTAATAATGGGTGTAACTGAGGGGTACAATTCCCTGACTATTGATAAGTATGGTATCATTAAACCACTACCGTCTTATGTACTTTAATTACTGGCCATACAGTACATGATATATAAATATGATGAACACTTCCCACAATGAATCTGTT
The DNA here is from genome assembly GCF_963971535.1 of Notolepis coatsorum. NCBI lineage: Eukaryota > Metazoa > Chordata > Actinopteri > Aulopiformes > Paralepididae > Notolepis > Notolepis coatsorum. The sequence goes on from NC_140165.1 coordinate 27,331,061, forward strand.
CCACACAAAGTTGTAATTAAGTATTTATTGCAGCAAAAGGTACATAATATACTTCTCTATTTTACTTTGGATGCGCTTATAAGGCAAAGGAATGTGCGTAGGCAAATCAATAATGAATGCCCATTCTCTGGTTACGCAGGAGGTAATTATACAACCTGAATCTTAGGGAATTATATCTATGGTACACTAGTAATATATAGCGGGAGATACTGGAAGGGTCCCCCCGGTTGTAAGCCAGCAGGGGTAGAGGATCTGTCGGTAGTAGAGCCTGGGTCAACGATGATAAGGAGACTCCGAGTACGGGAGACGGTGCAATAAGATCTTGATCCACAGACGAATACAGCTGTTCTCCGTAGCCTGTAGATCCACAGGGAAGAAAGCTAGCCTGCCTCAGGCTCTCTGAGGCGCAGACTCGACGTGGCTCCTCACAGGGTAAATCCCACACACGTGTAGGCGTCGGCGATTCTCCGCTCCATTAATCACAGGACCAAAAGCAAATATAATCCAGCCGCAAAGGGCTATGTAGTCGTCGGGTAGATTAATCCAGTGTACATGTCCACACGGTTCTCGTCTAGGGCTCCTCGGGTGAAAGCGCCATGAAGCAGCCCAGCCTGGATAAGCACTCTAGCTGATACGAGGAAGCGTTGGTGATGCTGGTCACTGTAGAACTTTAGCCGCACGATACACTATACACAAATAGACTATTACTGACTTAATAGAAATATGTCGCACTCGACGGTATAGCGCCAAACTCTGAAAATTCAGTTATTAATTCGCACGCGGTCTCAATGCTCTTATTTGGGGCCAAACAGGCCATACTTCACCGCACGGAGTATCGTGGGTGAGGCTTCAACTTATTGGGTAACATACTTCTGTATTCACCTGCGCCATATTTATATGCACGGCGAACAATCTAGTGCCAACCTCATTTCTGTCTCGTATTCTTGGGCAAGGCCGGGCATGTACAGACATGTCTTGACAGTGGCTTTGAACCTGACTCTGGAGGCATGGCCTTGGCGCCTGTGGACCGCTGTCCAATAGGAGAATGAAATATTATGGTCTGTACTAGGCTAAAGGGATATTCCGTGTATATGTACAAGGAATATACAAGGGATATCAAACGATATACAAATATTATGCAATATATATCAATCAATAAATATATACATTCGGTTTAATCTGATCCTTTGTAACAATGGGTCTGCTTGATTAAAGGGATATTTCAGATTTGTCTTGCTTACCAATGATGATGTTGATCGGTAGAATCCTTTCTCAGCACAATCCATGCTGTTCCTCATACCAGCTCCTGATAGCTCCCCACAAACTAATACAAAGTCAATGGGGTCAAGCTCCTGTCTTTACAAGCTGACTGAGGGTTCAGTGACATTTACTCCACAGTGATTCAGATGATTTGTTTGTTGGTCACATCTTCATACAGCACGGCATAAACAAATTAAACACTTGTGTCTTGGCTCCTCCTCCTTGTAGAAGTGACATCATGCAGTCCACACAAAGTGGATTTCAGTGAGCTTCAGTCAGTTGACTTTGCATTGGTTTTGTGACTAATCATCTGTAGCTATTATGAGGAAAAGTGTGCGTGTCATCATTGGTCAGTAGGAAATGGGTTCCAAAGATCAGAACTGTCCCTTGAAGCTGTGCCAGTGAGCCAGCATTGGCAACAGTTTATAGTATTTACAATGCTGGCACAAATAATACAGACCCACAATGTTATCAGCGGCACCTGTGTTTGGTGTTACGGTACACAGAAGGGTTCGGTACGTACCTCGGTATTGCGGTCATGGTTCGGTACGATTTCGGTACAACAGGAAAAAAATATTTATAATAATTATTATATATTTATAATAATAATAATAATAATAATAATAATAATAATAATAATAATAATAATAAATATTATTATTATTATTATTATTAAATATAATAATATTCTATAGGCTTGCCGTAGTAGTCACTAGTCAGTGATACTGGTGTAATTCTGTGTTCAGGCAGCGTGTAGCTTTATGCCAAGCAAGCAGTGCAAAAATTTACCGTAGTGGCATGCAGTAATGCGCCTTTCATTTTCGCGGAAATAGGCTGTCTATTGCCATTCTCTTTGACAAACTCTAACCTTAACCAGCTCCTTAACAACGCCTAAACTTAACCGTTCTAACCTTAACCAACTCCGAAACAATGCCTAACCTTAACCTTAACCTTAACCATGCCTAACCTTAACCATAGAAATTATATTGCCATTCTCTTTGACAAACTCTAACCTTAACCAGCTCCTTAACAGCGCCTAAACTTAACCGTTCTAACCTTAACCAACTCCGAAACAATGCCTAACCTTAATCGGCGAAAGAATACACGTTAAAAAAAAATCACGTTAAAAAATATTTTCGATGGGATTCGAACTCGCCAGCAAACAAGCCATAGGATCCACAGCCATGTGTCCTTGCCAATTGAGCTATTTGTTGGATACTGAATAAGGGGCGGTGACTTATATATATTGAGCTCCGCTCGTGTCGCATGCGCGGGCACCTCGCGCGAGCACGCCGGCGCACGCACGCACCTGAGCGAGCACGCCGCCGCCGGTGCACGCACGGTAGCATTTGTCTGAAAAGAAGGGCGCTTTACCGCACTAGCGTGCGGTGACGAATGCGGAAGCATTTTTGCACTGCTTGCTTGGCATTAACGTACAGGCGTTCAGCCATCCACCGAGTAAATTAATTGCCTACTGCACCTTTAACAACAACTAACGGAAAGTTTCACTTTCACTTATAGAGAGGATTTAACTTCACGTGAAGCCGAGACTGAAGAATACTAGAGAACGGATGACATGTTACACAACAATGGCAGAGGATTATCAATAGTTTGGATTTAAACAGTAGCAGGCAGCAGCAACTGGAGAGGAGCTCAGATTATCTGGTGGTATGTTGTGTTTTTATTTAGTCTCCGATCAGCTGTGAGACTCCGCGGTCCGCCGGAAAAGGTTGTGTGTTCGCGCGCGCGTGTGTGTCTTTTGGTTAACATTATTGGGCGAACAAGAAAACTAAAGAAAACTGCAAAATTGTAATGACCCTGCTGTGTTAAACATTTAATTAATTCACCATTGTTTTGTTTTAGGGACAAATAGGATGTAACAGTACTGTATATCTGTATGTTCTCATAAATGTCATGATGAATTGATAATGGGGGACCCTGATGTAAACAAGACGAAAGTCCTTCTCTGGTCTGCATCCCCTTAACAATTGTGTGTATTGAGCCGTACTGTATTGTACCCATTCTGCAATCTGTTAATCAATCAATCAAAACTGGGTATACTTACACTAAATGAATGTGCTAGTAGCAAGCTATTAAATTACTAGGACTGGGTACACTACTTACACTAAATGAACAGTAGATGGCGGTAGTAGCAAGCCATTTACTAGGGCTGGGTACACTACTTACACTAAATTATTGCTGACATGGAAATATAAGTGGAATAGTGTTGAAAGTTATTTGCTTCACTCAATCAGAAATACATTATTTGACAAGTACAACCCAAGTCAAATAAATAAATACATTATAATAATAATTACATTTATATTATATGTATATTTTCTGAAAGTATACTTTTGTATATTTGTTATGTATACAGAAATCATACTAAAAATATGTTAATAAAAACCACTTAAATTGTACAATATATTGAAATTATACTTTTGATGAATTTCTGGTTACTTTTGTTTACATAAATGGTCCACTTTAATTATGTTTACTAAAGTACAACTTAAGTTTGGAAAGATATAAAAAATTTTGACTTGGGAAGGAATGTACATGCATTTGTTTATGTGACAACTTTGCAAAGACTTCAAACAACTAACAATGTTGGTCAACAGTTTGACCAACACACATCGTACAATGATAACAGGACCTCACATATAGTATAACCGCCCCAGGACAAACACACCTAAACTCATGATAGGTCACAGTATATAGTATCAGACTGATATGAAATATATATATAGTGATAGTACAAGTGATTGGTGCCGTTATGATCATCTGTTTCAATTTGTTTCAGTTTCAAGCACCACAAACAACAGACAGCACAGACTATAACTCAGGTACAGTATGACTACATTTAAACATTGACTAGTACTGATACTGAACCCAGAGTCTGACTCTATTTAAACATTGTGATGTTGTCTAGTACTGAACCCAGGCTCTATTTAAACATTGTGATATTCACTAGTACTGAACCCAGGCTCTATTTAATTTTAAACATTGTGATATTCACTAGTACTGAACCCAGGCTCTATTTAAACATTGGGATATTCACTAGTACTGAACACATGAAAACAAATATGGGTTTAGGGGTTTTGTCGTATCTGACACAACATTGATGTGAAAAAAAAGACAACAAAGAAAACAACAAGATCGGATTTTCTTATACATTATGTCATATCTAAGTCAAGCTGTTCTGACCCTTAAGTTGTTTTAAGAACACCGTCCGACTGTCGCCTAGTGTCTGGCTAGTATAGTTAAAGCTTTGTACAGAGAAACATGACATTTTCTATAACAGTATCTACGTTGCCCAGTTACACATGTAGCTGGTCTATGAAACTCATTATAAGTTTTGATACAATGTATCAAATTCACATGTTCTACCTGCTTACCTTTAATTCAGTTAAATAATCTATATGACGACCTAGTCAAGATGAGAAGCACGTTCAGTCAGATTCATACCCCCCCGACACTCAACTAACCGCCTCGGCCAGTCCTTCATACCAGCGGCCATCAGGCTCCACAACAGTGGGCAGGGACCGCTGCCAGGCATCAAACTTGTTATGGTTTGTAACCGACCCCAATCGCACAACACAAGACAGGTATGAGAGTAAGCCAAAACAGGGCAAATATTTATTATAGAACAAAAAGCGGCACAGTCCCTTTAAGGGAAAACACAAAAACTCTAGAGTCAAGGAAATATGGAAAATGCGGCACTGTGCCTTTAAGAGGCGAACAGGCTAAGGGACTAAGGCTAAGGGCCAGGGCTAAGGACCAGGGCTAAGTGACAGGGCCAGGACCAGGGGCACTGGAGAGGGGGACAGGGACAGAGGCCCGGAGAGGCGGGCTGGAGACAGGGACAGAGAACAGGGTAAGGCCTTGGACAGGGCGAGGGCCAGAGCTGCTTACAGGGATGAGGACAGGGTTCCGACGGCGGAGGCCTGGCACGGGGACAGGGGCCCGACGGCAGAGGCCTGGCACGGGAACAGGGGCCCGACGGCGGAGGCCTGGCACGGGGACACTCCTCCTCCTCTTCGGATGCTGCAGACGGGCAGCGCAGAACAAAGGGCTTCCCAGGGGACCGGGATGGGAACACGCCATCCTCCCGTGGAATACTAGGGAGCGACGACGAGCCTGGGTCCAAGGGGAACGGGATGGGCACACGCCGTCCTCCCGTGGAATACTAGGGAGCGACGACGAGCCTCACCCCAGGAACGAGGATCACGAAGAGACGCCTTCCTCCCGTGGAATCGGGATCGATGACGAGCCGCCTTGACGTCTGGAGTGGGAACACTGGAAAACCTCCCGTAGAGAATTAGAGAGCGAAGACGGTGTCCCACTCCAGGCAAACGGCGACAGGTGGTGACGGCTGGGCCGTCGTCTCACGCCGGAGACACGGCAGGTAATGGTGACGTACAGAATGGTAACGTCCAGAACTCCATGAACAATGAACACAGATACAGAGTCCAGAACACAGAACGACCCAACAAGGACTGGAAGGGAGCCTGCCACCTAAGTACTCTCCAGCAGATTGCAAACTCCCAACAGGTGCGTGAGGGTAGAGGAACAGAATGTCCAAGGGTGGGGGCTGGTGAAGAGTAGGAGGCAGACAAAAGTTCTCACAAGGGTGGGGGCTGGTGAAGAGAGTAGACAGGGAAAAGCTCAGGGAACAGGCGAATCCTCACACAACTACTAGGAACCTAGTAGCTGACTCTCACCTAAAAGGACAATATACTACCATATGCACACCACACCTTATGTGAATACTGTATACTTCATCAGATCATATATTTAGCATTTAGCTTTTTAGCATTTTTAGATTATATATAGAAATATTATATAGAAAACCTGTCTCAAGTGCCCACTCAACTACACAAAAGCCACATGCACTATGGCCACGCCTCCAGTTTCTATCAGCTGGGTGAAACTACTTTACAATTAACAATTTCCACAACACAATTCTTAGGCTACGTTTAGACGGAGAGAGTCTGAACAGAAACCGCAAAAGTCGTCCTACGGTTTCACTTTTAATTTTGCGTTTAGACTATCGTTTTGGGATGGAATTCTCCGTGCAGACGAGGCTGTAACGACTCCAGACGACTGAGCCCCGCTGTCACACGATTGGCGCATATGTCACATGACGTGCTGTGAAGACCCGCTCTACTCTGCCTCTGATTCGCAGACTGTGGGTGGGGAATGTGATTGGACCAAAGCAGAGTCACTCACAGACAGTGGGTCCAGTCACGCCGCGGGACAGATTCTTGTGTATTTAAAAGTACTGCCAATGTAGCCTTCAGGTGATCGCCATGGATAGAATCAGACATGCTTTGTTTACGCTTCTAGGCTACTGACGCATGCCTGTGATGTAAGCAGTACACGCGACGAGAGCCTTGACAACCCTTTCGTCATCGTTTTATGCGGTTTGACAGTTTAGATGAGAGCGCAAAGGTTTATCGTTTCTAGGAATTCCACCCTGGAAGGTAGTCTCACTTTTTTGCGGTTTCACCCCGTAAAAACGCTGTTTCCGTATAAACGAAAGGCACATCCGAAAAAATATTTTTGCGGATTCACCTGCTAGCGTTTCCGTCTAAACGGGGCCTTGGTCACACACTTTTTTTTTTTTATCTACTTTTTCTCCCATTTTCTATTTTTCTCCCATCCCAATTTCGTATCGTCCAATTCTACCCTCCCCTGTCTCGAACGCTGTTAGGCCATACCTCCCACAAGCCGGCTGCAATGTGGACGACGCCTTGCATCACGTGTCCCCTCCGGTACTCGAGGAAGCAGCTGTCGCATCTTTTCACCTGCACAGCGCGATCTCTCAGCGTCGGGGGTCTGCGTGGGAGGGACACGCCGCCCCTGTCGCTTTCTGATTCTGCTGCGCAGGCGCACCAACCGACCTGTAGGATTCGCTGTCCACAACGTCCGATCACCCCCCATCAGCTTCCCACCCCCTAATACTGCCAATTGTATTAGTATGAACGACCAGCCAAGCTGATAGCAATGCGGAGAGCAGGGCTCGAACCCAGCGTCTCCTGCATTGGTGGTGAGCGCCTTGCCCACTACACCACCTAGCCGCCTTAGTCACACACTTCAAAATGATGTACACAAGTATTATTCAGTTAAATGATCCTACCCTCTCTGCTGTTTGTCATCAGAATGATTTCAACAGAGAAAAAGCTGGTATTTAACAGAAAACCTGTCTCAAGTGCCCACTCAACTACACAAAAGCCACATGCACTATGGCCACGCCTCCAAATATAACTGAGAGGGCATACATACAGTGCCGTCTGGGAGAAATGCGAGACCCTGTGCGAGATTTAAACGTGAGCCCCCCCCCCCCCCCCCCCCCAAAGGTAAAAAAAATAATAATAATAATAATTAATATAAGATTTTTTTATTTTTATTAACCCTTTATCTGCCAGGGATTATTCTGATCTTAATCCACTGTCTGCCAGTACTGTAAGTCTATGGAGATGTTCCCCTTCTTTGCAGGGCTATAACTTTTTAAATTGTATTGCTAAATTGACATTACTATGGCCCATTCAACGTCAAGTATCTATCGTTTAGGATGTAGCAACGTTCTACTTTTTCATTCACATATTCATACTAAAATACGGTCTAAAGTATAAATATGTTTTTATCGTTTTCTGCAGCATTCTGCAGAACGCGAGTTATAGCTATAAATACATATATTACATCAATGTAGTTTGATACCGATTGACGTCAGATTAAAAATTTCAATTGTACAAGGTCCTAAACGTCATGCCTCATCATCTGCTGGTGACCGGAGGGGGGGGGGTTTATAAGTCCGTGGCCGACGTTAAATCATTCATGTAGTATGGGCGATACATAGATCACAGCAGTTTATATGGATCATAATAATCAAACACGCTGAAACCAGTGGCGAATCCTTGTGGAAGCCAACGGAAGCCATGCCTCCCTATATTCATATCAATTCATATCAAATTATGAAATATGAAAAAAAAAAAAAAAAAAATTAAAATATAATTTTTTTTAATATAGTTTACATTCTTTTTCATCTGTGCATCTGTGTTTTTTTTTTTTTTTTTTTTTTTTAATGTCTCCCTCTTCTCCTTCTCACTCCCTCTAACACACTGTCAGACTGTGCTCACTACTGCAGCTAGTATAGGAGAGAAGCAGTGGGTAGGTCTCTTTCTCCAGGCTTCCAGCATTATAGAGTGAGTCCAAACTCCAAATCCGATCCTAGCCAATCAGATTCGAGCTGACTGCCACTGTGCCACACCCTAAAAGTTTAAAACGGAGCTGGGAGGAAGACGTTCAGCATAATGTTCCACCTGGAGGCGGGGCAGGTCAGAAGTTCACGTTTCCACCTGACTACCTAACGTGACATCCCATTAGTACTGAGGACCAGCGCAGAGCACACCACTGTGGATATTATGATTTAACAAATCTATCTGGCAAGAGGAGGACCACATTATTGACCAGGTAAGAACTGAGCAGCCTGACTAAGGACTAACTAACGTTATCAGGCAAGCTTGTATACCCTTTCATGACTGCAATGCAAGCCAGGGGCTGGAATACGCAGTAATTTATTCCTCCGTAGTAGCCAGGTTAATGTGCACCATCAAGCACTGCTTAAAAGCTAGCGGTGGGTCCAAAATATATCGGATATAAATGTCAAAGGTACCCAGCGTTCCATTAGGGTTTCACACACAGATGCGGCGGGGTTTGAAAGCTCGGCGTTGCTAATAAACATTTTAAATCATTTTTATAAACGAGTAAAACTGAGGCTGAAATGACTGCTTCCGCATTTTACAGTAGGAGCGCTCTGATGGCTGGGCGCGCGGCGCAACAGACACGTGAATGAATGAATGAATGAATGAATGAGAACTTTATTTAACAGATTGCAGAATGGGTACAATACAGTACGGCTCAATACACACAATTGTTAAGGGGATGCAGACCAGAGAAATACGTTTGTCTTGTCACGTTTGTCTAATAGACAGTCATATTCTCTCCCGGTGTTCTGCGGAATCCTACTCCCGAGTCCCTCCTCGAAAACAACACCGGCCGTATGTATATTTCTCTCCCACCCACCCACCCCCTCCTAATGTACAGTCCCCTCCCCATCATATGTATATACTCTGTCAGGATCTAGGGGTAACAGTACTGTATATTTGATGTCATGATGTCTTGTATGTCATAAATGTCACTAGTATGAATTGAAAATGGGGGACCCTGATGTAAACAAGACAAACGTCTTTCTCTGGTCTGCATCCCCTTATACAATTGTGTGTATTGAGCCGTACTGTATTGTACCCATTCTGCAATCTGTTAAGAAAGTTTGACTGGCCGCCGAGCCATACTGTAGTGTACATGGTGACTACTTGACTTAAAAAAGAAAAAAAAAAAAAAATATTAATAAAAATATTTAATAAATTTTTTTTAATACATTTTTTTGGCTTCCCCTGTTATTTTACCCACGCGACGCCACTGGCTGAAACTTACCGCAGCTTCCTCTGACCGCTGGGTGGTCAGCGTGGAGCAGAACGTTCGCGATTATGGGATGTTGATATATGCGATCCATTTCCAGGTTGTATAATAGTAGGGGTGGGAATCATCAGTTTCATCACGATACGATACGATATCGATTCTTTGGACAACGATACGATATTTGCCGATATCACAAAGTCTGCCACGATACGATACGATACGATTCAATTCAGGTGTCTGCGATCGATATGAGGCGATATTATGTGCCCATTTAACACAATCAGTCACATTTAGATCAACTAAAAAAAGGCTACGGAAATATCAATTGATGTATTTATTTTTGAGCTCTTCCAGACATTTAAATGAAAAACAATCTATTGTTTTTAATACAAATAGACCTCCTGTTCACTTTTGTTTTTATATATTGAGCTTTAACACACACACAGACACACACACACACACACACACACACACACAGTCCCCCACAGCCCCCCCCACCCCTCCTCCTTCCAAGTCCCCTTTCCACTCTCCTGTTCTCTCTCACGGTTAGCTGCTTAGCTTTTAGCAGCCAACACGACGTTCATTTAGATATTTAACGCGACGTTGGCATAAAGGAATGGCGACAATGCAACGCCTGTTATATGCATTTGACCCGTTGCGGGGAAAAAACTGCACAGACTTATATCGGCTCGCAAAATAGACGCTCTGTAGTGCTTTACAGCAGACGCAAACACTGCTGTAATTTCTACACGGAGTTTCACAATACTGGGCGCCGGCGGATATGACTCGCGGGGATATCGCAATATGAATCGATCTTTTTACGTTGCGTCGATCTTATTTGATTATTGATAATAGATCGATATATCGATCTGGATCGATGTATTGTCCCACCCCTATATAATAGTATATACGTCCAAATCATGTTGTTTATCGAGTTATTGGCAACGGATCGCTATCCAGTGTATCAAGCTCGAGTCCCGGGAGAAATAGCGAGTGGCCGGACGAAATATGGTTGAGCACCACTTCCTGCCGCGTCACTTCTGGTTTGGGCGATTCGCCGATCGGCCACCAAATGGCGGTCTTGAACCGTTGGAGAGTTGAGAGGAGATCAACAGCAAGTCTCAAGTCTCCATGGGTAAAATATAGGGATGCTCGATATTGGCTTTTTTACCGATACCGATATTCCGATATTGTCCAACTCCAATTTCCGATACCGATACCAATATCAACCGATACCGATATATGCAGGGTTTCCCCCCCAAAAAACGGAATAATTTCAGGTAACTAATAATTTCACTGGATGCATTCAAAAGGCTTTCTAAATGTAAGCATTATCTGTGCAAAATATGATCATTAAAAAAGTAAAAATGAACATTTTAAACCAACATGCATACTTTTGACAATAAATAAAATAAGAATTGGTTCTTACTTGCTTGCCTGGGTAAATAAAGGTTAAATAAATGTTAAAAAAAAAAAAAAAAAAAAAAAAATTGTTATTGTTTTTTTTTTTTTTTTTACCGATACCGATATTTTCCGATATCACATTTTACTGCCGATATCGGCCGATAATATCGGTCGGCCGATAATATCGGACATCCCTAGTAAAATATGATTGACATGACAGATTTTTGAAATATTGATCTCAAAGACGCCTTACGGCGTCATTGGCAGATTACGCATGGCGGAGAATGACGTGGTAACACGTCATTGGTGAATAAAGGGTTAATACATTTATTTATTTAAAAATAAAATTGTAGGGGAGCTCCAGTAGCTCACCACGTATCTCGGCGCTATTTCTGCGTCGGGAGGAGCCGTGCTGCGTCGCGGTTCTGGTTGACTCCGAGTTCGATTCCCGGACCCGCCGTCATTTGCCGAATGTCTTCCCCTGTTCTCCCTCCCGTTTCACTCTACAACTGTCGGTCATGCTTGACCAGAAAAGCGATAAACGCAAAAAAATAAAGTTTAAAAAAAAGAAAAAAAAATTTGTATACAGTCAACGTATTCTTAAATAATAGCACTGCCCGAGGCTGGGCATACAGTCAACATATTCTTAAATAATAGCGCTGCCCGAGGCTGGGCATATGATACAGTCAACGTATTCTTAAATAATAGCGCTGCCCGAGGCTGGGCATATGATACAGTCAACATATTCTTAAATAATAGCGCTGCCCGAGGCTGGGCATATGATACAGTCAATGTATTCTTAAATAATAGCGCTGCCCGAGGCTGGGCATACAGTCAACATATTCTTAAATAATAGCGCTGCCCGAGGCTGGGCATACAGTCAACATATTCTTAAATAATAGCGCTGCCCGAGGCTGGGCATATGATACAGTCAACGTATTCTTAAATAATAGCGCTGCCCGAGGCTTAGTGGCAATGCACCTGTCCAGTCGTACACCTGGCAGTAACAGGGAAAATGCATAAAACACGCCTGGAACCTGATAAACAAGCTTAAAGCCAGGTACATTTTTCAAGCACGACATGCAGATTTGCAGTTTTGCCTTATTTGAATCGAACTCTATAAGCTTAGTACACAAACTGCACAAGCACAGTGTGCGCAGACCCTTGCATGATGCAACACACTGAGTGAGAGAGAAAGCGCGCGCGAGAGAGAGAGAGAGCAAGAGAGAGAGAGAGCGAGAGAGAGAGCGCGAGAGAGAGAGAGAGAGCAAGAGAGAGAAAGAGAGAGAGAGAGAGAGATCCACGGCGGGAACAGAATAGATTGCATTAAAAACTCACCAAACGTCCAAGAGGAAGGAGACAACCGTGGAGATGATAAAGTTCACCAGTCCATATTGTCCCCCCCGTTGGGATGAACTTGGGAGTCTGTTCCTAGTTTATCTGCCACACGTTAGCACTCGATAACGTAGCTAACGCTAGTTAGCTGTCCCTGCCTTTAGCTAAGGCTGCTAAGCCGACATGGCTAGCCTGACTGAACTTTCTAACACGCAACAACTTTCATCTTCAGTCCATCTGCCGAACGTCCTCTTTGTCTTGGCATAACCTAATCACTATACTTTGATAAGCTTACGGCATGCAGCGTTATTTCTTCTGCTCCATTGCTGCACAGCGCTCCTGTGGATAGCGCCGAATAGTCAGACCCCGTACCTGTAAGTTATGTAACCCCTCCCCTCGTTGAAACCAATAGTATATCTGCAGAGCCGCAGAGCTCCAATAGTGTATCTGCAGAGCTGCAGAGCTCCAATAGTATATCTGCAGAGCCGCAGAGCCCGGAACAAGTCAGACACATTCTACAAACGTGTCTAATGTGAAATATATAAGCATGTAAGCAAAACTAGATTTTAGGTCTGTGATGGAAAGTGATTGTTAACATTCTATTTTTTTTATAAAAATAAAAATAATAATAATAAAAAAAAAAATTGCGAGGCCCGAGGCCCTGTGCGACCGCACTGCTCGCACACCCCTTGAGGTGGCCCTGCATACATACCCTCATTTCGCACCTTGTTGCCCATATGCACATGTCCAGAGTTAATTATATTGATTTGTTATATTGTTTACACTGCTTTTTTTATTCTATTTTATTTTTACTTCTCCACTGTACTATAATTATGTCAGCTGTAACATATCTTATACTACCTGTACCCCCCCCCCTCCCCCATGCTGCTAGGATGCCTGAATTTCCCCAAGGGGATCAATAAAGGAATATCTTAATCAGTTAAATCATATCTGTTCCTCTGCTTTGTTCACATATCCTCACTAGTTCCTAGGTACTTACCATTGTTCTTACCAAGTGTTACCTGCTTGGTACTATGTACTTTACTTCTTACTTAAATGTCAGGCTCATAGCTCACTAAGCTCAGAATCAGAAAATACCTGTATCCCAGTCGTAGTATCATGGGAGTTGTTCCACTTATTCACTATGGAGCAGCTCCAGTATTTGTCTCTTGATGACATCATCACTAGAGTCCCGTCTCTCTGGTGTTTAAACAACACATAAACCATACATAATTTATGCTTATGTATATACATTTGTATAAATCCCCCCCCCCAAAAAAGTTCAATTAACTGCTAAAAATGTCTTCTCTCTACACTACAGTACATCTTTACCCTTCATTAAGAACCCAAGGTCTATGAATATGCAAATTGACAACAAGCACCCATTGATATTTACCAAGAATTCCAAGTCGGCAGCATATATTCTTTGAAGACATGTCAATACTCAGCTCCCTGTGTAGCTGAAGATAAAGGTGTCAAGTTACCAGACCCTGAGAGGTTTGACCTACTACTATTAGTGACATCACACATGCAACTCAAGATCTCACAGAAGGACAGAGAAGCTGTCCCTCTCCAGGGGAAGAATGTGAAAAAGGCACTCCGGTGACAAGTTCTGCACAAATAACAATCAGTATAGTCAAAGTCACAAAGAACAATCTGTATAGTCAAAGTCCCAAATAACAATCTGTATAGTCAAAGTCCCAAATAACAATCTGTATAGTCAAAGTCCCAAATAACAATCTGTATAGTCAAAGTCCCAAATAACAATCTGTGGAGTCAAAGTCACAAATAACAATCTGTATAGTCAAAGTCACAAATAACAATCTGTATAGTCAAAGTCACAAATAACAATCTGTATAGTCAAAGTCACAAATAACAATCTGTATAGTCAAAGTCCCAAATAACAATCTGTATGGTCAAAGTCCCAAATAACAATCTGTATAGTCAAAGTCCCAAATAACAATCTGTATAGTCAAAGTCCCAAATAACAATCTGTATAGTCAAAGTCCCAAATAACAATCTGTGGAGTCAAAGTCACAAATAACAATCTGTATAGTCAAAGTCCCAAATAACAATCTGTATAGTCAAAGTCCCAAATAACAATCTGTATAGTCAAAGTCCCAAATAACAATCTGTATGGTCAAAGTCCCAAATAACAATCTGTGGAGTCAAAGTCACAAATAACAATCTGTATAGTCAAAGTCCCAAATAACAATAATAGTCAAAGTCCCAAATAACAATCTGTGTAGTCAAAGTCACAAATAACTATCTGTATAGTCAAAGTCCCAAATAACAATCTGTATAGTCAAAGTCCCAAATAACAATCTGTATAGTCAAAGTCCCAAATAACAATCTGTGGAGTCAAAGTCACAAATAACAATCTGTATAGTCAAAGTCACAAATAACAATCTGTATAGTCAAAGTCACAAATAACAATCTGTATAGTCAAAGTCACAAATAACAATCTGTATAGTCAAAGTCACAAATAACAATCTGTATAGTCAAAGTCACAAATAACAATCTGTATAGTCAAAGTCACAAATAACAATCTGTATAGTCAAAGTCACAAATAACTATCATATAGTCAAAGTCATGTCTGCAAGAGGAGTTACCCATAAGAAAAACATTTGAATGGATGTCTCTTTAACCTAGCTACGATGCTTTTGGTAAACCAGGCCTCGGTTCCCTCCAAGGCACTGCTGATGTGACGTCACATGTTATATGATCGGTAATTACAGTACAATGTAATAATGATCAACATTAGGCCAACAGATCTCACTGGCAGACAGAGGCACTGTGTTTTAATTTACAAGCTATAACAGCCTATAAATCCTTAAACGCATTCCTTTGGATCACTGACTCCTAATGGGGCATTTGATTTCTAGATCAAAGTAGGGTTGGGGGGGTACGGTGTGTGTGTGTGTGTGTACGCGCCGGTGATGAGTTGCTGGGCGGCCTGTCAGCTGTTCCACCTTGAAGCGCGGCTCGTTAACGCTCAGATCTCTCAGCGGTGGCCGGCGTCTCATCCTTTCGACATGCCGCCACGGCCCTGCCTGTTCCATTAGTATGCACACTTTGTTGAAAATTAATTTCATTAAAGCCGCCTCTACACACCCCCCATTCGCCCCTTCTGTTTAAAGGCCTCTCATAGTGTATGATTAGCGCGCATTTCCCCCAACCTGGCTGGGAGTGGCGGCTGGGTCGGGGAGGTCGCGCAAATGAAAGAGAACGACTTCATTGTGAGATGACTGGGCCATAAATCATCGGCCGTTTTCTATAAATCACGGCAGATGGCGGCGTAGCCGAGCCAAGGCTCGTGGGAGCCTCGTCGCGCGCCCCTGTGCTGCATGATGGGAAGGGGTGTGTGCGCTTTAGCCGCAGCGGAGGCTGGCAGAAGCGTCTGCGAGGTCAGTTCGTTTTTTTCTTTCTTTCTCCGTGCACATTTAGAAGCGCAGGGGAGCGGAGGTGAGGCTAAAGGCGGGGTCTTCCAGGTGCCACGGGGAGGGGGGCGGGGGGCGGGGGTGCCTCTGCTTCTACCTGATGAGCTGCGGAGCCCCGGAGGTCTGCCGGTACAGCACCTCTCCAAGCTGGCCTCCGTTTAACATCTAATGTGCCTGTTTAATATGGAGACAACTTGATCCCCACTCAGTCCCTGAGCTGCAGTGAGCCCTGTCAAACTGACACTAAATGTCTGCCCAAGAGGGGGTCCAGTCAGTGGGGGTGGGGGGCGGGGGGGGGGCTCACCTTCATTATTCATCATGATTATTTAACAGAATGGGGAACTCACCTGTTCTAGTACTTGAATAATATTTAAGATAATCTAGTACGTTCTCATTAGATTTTACAGTGTGCTACAGTTCAGCATATCAATTCCGCTGTACATAAAACTCCTTCTGTTTTGTACAACTTGGAACGAGACCCTGACCACCTGCACACAGTGAATCTTTTAACCCGGGCCCTGTTTAAACATTGTGATGTTGACTAGTACTGAACCCAGGCCCTGTTTAAACATTGTGATGTTGACTAGTACTGAACCCAGGCTCTGTTTAAACATTGTGATGTTGACTAGTACTGAACCCAGGCTCTGTTTAAACATTGTGATGTTGACTAGTACTGAACCCAGGCCCTGTTTAAACATTGTGATGTTGACTAGTACTGAACCCAGGCCCTGTTTAAACATTGTGATGTTGACTAGTACTGAACCCAGGCTCTGTTTAAACATTGTGATGTTGACTAGTACTGAACCCAGGCCCTGTTTAAACATTGTGATGTTGACTAGTACTGAACCCAGGCCCTGTTTAAACATTGTGATGTTGACTAGTACTGAACCCAGGCCCTGTTTAAACATTGTGATGTTGACTAGTACTGAACCCAGGCCCTGTTTAAACATTATGATGTTGACTAGTACTGAACCCAGGCCCTGTTTAAACATTGTGATGTTGACTAGTACTGAACCCAGGCCCTGTTTAAACATTGTGATGTTGACTAGTACTGAACCCAGGCCCTGTTTAAACATTATGATGTTGACTAGTACTGAACCCAGGCCCTGTTTAAACATTGTGATGTTGACTAGTAGGCTGAACCCAGGCTCTGTTTAAACATTGTGATGTTGACTAGTACTGAACCCAGGCCCTGTTTAAACATTGTGATGTTGACTAGTACTGAACCCAGGCCCTGTTTAAACATTGTGATGTTGACTAGTACTGAACCCAGGCCCTGTTTAAACATTGTGATGTTGACTAGTACTGAACCCAGGCTCTGTTTAAACATTGTGGTTTAAACATTGTGATGTTGACTAGTACTGAACCCAGGCTCTGTTTAAAGTTTAAACATTGTGATGTTGACTAGTACTGAACCCAGGCTCTGTTTAAACATTGTGATGTTGACTAGTACTGAACCCAGGCTCTGTTTAAACATTATGATGTTGACTAGTACTGAACCCAGGCCCTGTTTAAACATTGTGATGTTGACTAGTACTGAACCCAGGCTCTGTTTAAACATTGTGATGTTGACTAGGACTGAACCCAGGCCCTGTTTAAACATTGTGATGTTGACTAGTACTGAACCCAGGCTCTGTTTAAACATTGTGATGTTGACTAGTACTGAACCCAGGCTACATTGTATGGCAGGATGTTGACTATACAGGCCATGATGTAGTATTGAGAAACCTAGCACTGTGCTGCATCCTCTCACCAGGCTCCAAACCAATACAATAGATAAAACGGCTTAGTCTTAAAAAAACACGATACATATCCTTTTCCAAAACAGGAAGCTCACAGTATAATCAGATGTGTTCTACTGAGGAAATGGTTGCAAACTGCATCAAACATTATAGTGATTTGAACAGGTCTTGTGCTACAGTGTCTACGTTGCCCAGTTGCACCACGTTTATGAAACTCATTATATCTCTTGAAGTCTTGATACATAAAAACTCGTTCTGTTTCTACAACTTGGAACAAGCCCCTGACTGCCTGCATGCTGTGAATCTGTCACACGCAACGCTTTATCCTACGTTGTTGACCAAACGATGAGTTGGACGTCAATCGCTGTGTTTTAGTTGTGCCAAGGGATGTCTTTTCAGACCAAGTACAAGTATAAGTACAAGTGCTTACATTTGGGTACTTGCTGATACAGAGTACCGATATGAGTACCATCACAGTTCTAACAATGACTTAAATATTTATTTTCATCAGATGTTCCTCACTTTCTGATGGTAACAAATTGAATATACAACATGACGCTGTTGCTCACATTTTAAGTAAAAATAATATAAATAATGTAAAATAATAATATAACATTTTTAACATTCAATGTTGTGTTTTCATGAACAAACATGGTACTGAGTAGTAGGATTGGAGTAGTTGTATGAGTATATCATGAGCACAGTGTCGGGCCATCCTGGGTCCTGGGTTCGATTCCCGCTTGGGGACCAGTTTGCCGTGTTGCCAGTTACCCAGGTGGGGTATCTCCCGGGCCTTTCTGTGTGGAGCCTTTCTCCCCATGCTCACAAGGGTTTCCCCTCCCGATAAGATAAACCCAATGGAAAAACATGCACAACAGATCGCTAACGATGTCGCGTCCCTGACGAAGACGGACAGGATCACTTGGATTGGTCCCCGGGGGCGCGGCGCACGCTGCAGCCCTCGTCTGCTCCCGGCTGCCCTTGGGAGGGAAGGACGACGGGAGGGGAGGTGCAGAGAACATTTCATTCAGCGACTCAGTGCATGTGTGTGTGTGTGTGTGTTCCTGTGGGTCGCCCATCGCATGTGTGTGTGTGTGTGTTAAATCTGCATGACAAATAAAGACTTCTTCTTAATAAAGATAAATATATATTAATATATATCTGGATACCCATACTGTACACTGTATATACTTTACCTATATCTGTATATATCACTATAATATGCGTATAGTTCCTATTAGTACCGCTGTATATAATAATACTGTACAGTACATACATACATCCCACAGACCCCCACTTGATGTAGTCTCAGGTCTCCCCATCTGAAAAGACTTTGACTGTTAAATATGATTTCATCCAGAATTCCACAACTGCCATCCTGTAGTTGAGGTCGATAACAGTGGAGAGAGTGAAACCTATGATCAGAATAGTTAACACTCCAAGCTAGACCCCTAGTCCTAGACCCAGGTTGAGAACCACCGGTCTCCGATATAGGCAAGCGTACAGACTATAATCACCTCTCTCTTTCTCTGGCCCACACATCTATCATCCTAATTAAGAAGGTGGAGTCACAGGGCGGCTGGGTGGCGCAGCGGACATTGCGCTCGTCACCAACGCAAGAGACACCGGTATCGAATCCGGCTGTCAGCGTTGCCTCCGGCTTGGGCCGGCCGTCATACTGACTCAATTGGCAGAGTCAGCGGGAGGGGAGTCGATGGGTGGTAGTCTGGTCGTTGTAAACAGCGACTCCTACAGGTCGGTCAGGGCGCCTGCACAGCAAAGACAGGAAAATGGCGGGGGCAGTGTGAGCCTCCCACACGTTACTCCTCGCCAATGAGAGTCCGCGCTGGCAGGTGAAAAGATGTGACGGGCTGCCTCCACATGTATCGGAGGGGACATGTGATGGGCTTCTATCCTCCCTACGACCGGCCAGGGAGGGGAGAATTGGCACGGCTAAATTGGGATGGGAGAAAAAAAAAAATTGAGGAGAAAAAGTAAAAAAAGAAAAGGTGGAGTCACAGAATACCCACCTCATCAGCACATCATTCAATAACTTTATGTTATGACCCTGGTGTTTGTTCCACAAGAATAATACATTAATAGAGGGGACGGAATGTGTGATTCAGCAATAATACACGTGTTGTTGAACGTCCAGTTCATGTGAATTGTCAGTCACTGGAATCTGCAACTCGTTATTAAACTGTCTCCGAGTCCTAATTCCCTACGCGGGTCGCGTGAATACTTTCCCAAGGCGTGTCATTCATGTGACGCTGTTCCACATGCGACCACCAGAGGGCGCTTCAGGGCTGCCACAGTGTTACCGGGGCCTACCGGGGCTGCTTACCGTCTAATTAATTCACAGTAAGGAGACCTGAACGTTCCATCTCCTCAACTTGTTGAGCACGCAGTTCATCTTTGCTTCGCTCAGATCAAATCTCTGTGATGAAGTCATGATGTGGTTTATTTTGACCCTGACGTTGACGTTTCACATAAAAAAGGATACTTTCAGGACCATTTTGAAAGAATCTTGTAAACATTATCAATTGAACCCTTGAGATGAACCATATGAGTCAGTTTTTATTCATTTTCTAAATATTTAAATAATTTACAGTCCACGTGTTTGCTGTTGTAAAGTCAATCCAAATCACTTGGAGTGTGAAAGTGATATGTCACCCAAAAGAACTCAACTGTCGTTAACTATGAATGTACTACAACACTTAAATGTACCACCTTTAGATAATTAGGTTTGACACACACACACACACACACACACACACACACGCACACACACACACACACACACACACACACACACACACACACACACACACACACACACACGACTCATATGGGTATTCGCCTGAAGTTTTCGATTAAAGTGTACATGTGTTATTTATTTATAATTTTTACCCAATATTGATCCAGTCAGAATCAAGTATATTTAACATATTACACACTAGCTGCCAAATATATATATATATATATATATATATAATATATATATATATATATATATATATATATATATATATACATGTGTGTGTGTGTGTGTGTTTTTCCTTGCTTTTTCACAAAAGCAGCAGTGAGAAGTGTGTTTTCCACTAATTGATCTCCTCATATTATGAGCTCTCAGCTGGAACACAATGAGATATACTGATTACTGTGGATGAATAAAAAAGACACCTTCCTCAGAGAGAGAGAGAGAGAGAGAGGGAGAGAGAGAGAGAGAGAGAGAGAGAGAGAGAGAGAGAGAGAGAGAGAGAGAGAGAGAGAGAGAGAGAGAGAGAGAGAACACAGCTGGAACACAATGAGATACTGATTACTGTGTGATTTATTATATAGGATGAATAAAACAGACACCTTCCTCTGATAGAGAGAGAGAGAGAGAGACAGAGTGAGAGAGGTAGAGAGACAGGAAGAGATAGGGAGACAGAGAGAAAGATATATAGAGAAAGAGAGAGAGAGACATAGAGAGAGAGAGGGTTTATGGAGGTTGTCTTGACAGTCGTCTCGCCGCTCCTCAGATCCGCTGACCCCCACTGACCTCAGGGTCATTAGAGACACCCCCCCCCCCTCCTTGGCCCTGATTGGCTGCTCCCTGGCCCTTCTGGAGCGAGGCCCCAGCTCAAAACGATCCCAAAACACTGTACATACTTCCACCTTGTCCAGGAGCCGCAGGCCCCCAAATCCTTTCCACCAACATCTGGTTGAAATTGCCACTTGTGATAATTGTGTATGTAATTGTGTGTGTGTGTGTGTGTGTGTGTGTGTGTGTGTGTGTGTGTGTGTGTGTGTGTGTGTGTGTGTGTGTGTGTGTGTGTGTGTGTGTATGTGTGTTTGTGGAGGGTGGGGGTGTTTGTTTTTCTGCATGGCTCCCCGACTGCAATCGAAGACCCAATCAGTTATTTTTTCTTTTATTTAGTTTTCCGTATACAGAAGGCTTGAGTTATGAGTGAACGTGACATTTCCAAGACATAAATATTAACACCTCTCGGAGGAGCCAATCAGAGCAGAGAGTGCCTCCGTGGAAACAAGTTCTATATATGTAACGGTTGTGACATCATCACCTCAAACTTCGATGCCCCGAGGGAGTTTCGAACACGGGTCTCCCACGCCGCGGGCAACAGCACAGACCGCTATACCAAGAAGTGAACTCACTGCTTTGTAACGTGTCTATGTGTCTTTTGAGGATGAGAGTGAGTTTAACCCACAGCACCGCTACTCATACTCACCCCAGCCCTTCGTGATTGCGCTTCACAATACCATCCGTTACATATATACTTTTTTGTGTTATTCTGTGCATTTCAATGAATATGTATTTGTGTCGCAATGTACAACCTTTATATATCTTCGGTCTCAAATACCACTTAACTGAAGTAATGTCTCCAGCAGACAGGATGGATAACTTTCACCATCTTGTTCTGTCAGTCTCAAAGTTCCCTGAGAGAGACAGAGACACAGAGAGAGAGAGAAAGATAGAGAGAGAGACACACACGCGCACACACGCACACATGCACACGCACACACATGCACACACACAGAGGGGGGGGGGGGGGGGGGGCAGAGAGAGAGAGAAAGAGAGATATCAGGGGAAGAGGGGAATTCTCTGCATTCATATATTCATCTGGTATATCATACTTAAAAGGAGTGGAGCCCTATTAGCCTCAGCCTCGTTCTCTGTCTCTCGCTCTCTCTCTCTCCTCTATCTGTCTCTTTCTCTGTCTCTATCTGTATGTCTCTCTCTCTCTCTCTCTCTCTCTCTCTCTCTCTCTCTCTCTCTGTCTTTTCTCTCTCTTTATCTCTGTATCTCTCTCTTTCTTTCTCCCCCCTCTCTCTGTCCATCTTCAGTCCAGCTGGCTCTTCATCAGAAGTTCAGTTTCCTTGGAGATGTGTTCAAACAGTAAAAAAAGAAAAAGGAAAAAAAAGGACAACTGAAAATGTTTCCAAGTCGTCTCCTCTCGCCTGGCTTGCTTTAATTAACCCTGTTCCTGCTCCTAGCTCCTAGCTCCTAGCTCCTAGCTTCTCTCCTCACCACCAGGGGCTAAAGAGCCGTGTGTCAGTTGTCTTGTGGACAGCTGGGGTTGTTTGGAGAAGAGGTCCTGCATGGCTGTTTTCCTCTCATCTCCATATCATACTGGCCCTATTATACCACTGGATGAGAAAAATAAATAAATAAAATAGAATAAAATAAAATCAGATCAATGTTAAAGCTACATTTTTGAATATTGCTCTGAATAAGCGTGACACTTAGTCTACATGGTCCTCATGGTCTACATGGTCCTCATGGTCTACATGGTCTACATGGTCCTCATGGTCTACATGGTCCTCATGGTCCTCATGGTCTACATGGTCCTCATGGTCCTCATGGTCTACATGGTCCTCATGATCTACATGGTCCTCATGGTCTACATGGTCCCTATGGTCCTCATGGTCTACATGGTCCTCATGGTCTACATGGTCCTCATGGTCCTCATGGTCTATATGGTCCTCATGGTCTACATGGTCCTCATGGTCTACATGGTCCTCATGGTCCTCATGGTCTACATGGTCCTCATGGTCCTCATGGTCTATATGGTCCTCATGGTCCTCATGGTCCTCATGGTCTACATGGTCCTCATGGTCTACATGGTCCTCATGGTCCTCATGGTCTATATGGTCCTCATGGTCTACATGGTCCTCATGGTCCTCATGGTCCTCATGGTCCTCATGGTCTACATGGTCCTCATGGTCTACATGGTCCTCATGGTCCTCATGGTCTACATGGTCCTCATGGTCTACATGGTCCTCATGGTCCTCATGGTCCTCATGGTCTACATGGTCCTCATGGTCTACATGGTCCTCATGGTCCTCATGGTCTATATGGTCATCATGGTCTATATGGTCCTCATGGTCCTCATGGTCCTCATGGTCTATATGGTCCTCATGGTCTACATGGTCCTCATGGTCCTCATGGTCTACATGGTCCTCATGGTCTACATGGTCCTCATGGTCCTCATGGTCCTCATGGTCCTCATGGTCTACATGGTCCTCATGGTCTACATGGTCCTCATGGTCCTCATGGTCTACATGGTCCTCATGGTCTACATGGTCCTCATGGTCCTCATGGTCCTCATGGTCTACATGGTCCTCATGGTCCTCATGGTCTACATGGTCCTCATGGTCCTCATGGTCTACATGGTCCTCATGGTCTACATGGTCTACATGGTCCTCATGGTCTACATGGTCCTCATGGTCTACATGGTCCTCATGGTCTACATGGTCCTCATGGTCCTCATGGTCTACATGGTCCTCATGGTCCTCATGGTCTACATGGTCCTCATGGTCTACATGGTCCTCATGGTCTACATGGTCCTCATGGTCCTCATGGTCTACATGGTCCTCATGGTCTACATGGTCCTCATGGTCTACATGGTCCTCATGGTCTACATGGTCCTCATGGTCCTCATGGTCCTCATGGTCCTCATGGTCCTCATGGTCTACATGGTCCTCATGGTCTACATGGTCCTCATGGTCTACATGGTCCTCATGGTCTACATGGTCCTCATGGTCCTCATGGTCTACATGGTCCTCATGGTCCTCATGGTCTACATGGTCCTCATGGTCCTCATGGTCTACATGGTCTACATGGTCCTCATGGTCTACATGGTCCTCATGGTCTACATGGTCCTCATGGTCTACATGGTCCTCATGGTCTACATGGTCCTCATGGTCTACATGGTCCTCATGGTCCTCATGGTCTACATGGTCCTCATGGTCCTCATGGTCTATATGGTCCTCATGGTCCTCATGGTCTACATGGTCCTCATGGTCTACATGGTCCTCATGGTCTACATGGTCCTCATGGTCTACATGGTCCTCATGGTCTACATGGTCCTCATGGTCCTCATGGTCTACATGGTCCTCATGGTCCTCATGGTCCTCATGGTCTACATGGTCCTCATGGTCTATATGGTCCTCATGGTCTACATGGTCTACATGGTCCTCATGGTCTACATGGTCCTCATGGTCTACATGGTCCTCATGGTCTACATGGTCCTCATGGTCTACATGGTCCTCATGGTCCTCATGGTCTACATGGTCCTCATGGTCCTCATGGTCCTCATGGTCTACATGGTCCTCATGGTCCTCATGGTCTACATGGTCCTCATGGTCTACATGGTCCTCATGGTCTACATGGTCCTCATGGTCCTCATGGTCCTCATGGTCTACATGGTCCTCATGGTCTACATGGTCCTCATGGTCTACATGGTCCTCATGGTCTACATGGTCCTCATGGTCCTCATGGTCTACATGGTCCTCATGGTCCTCATGGTCTACATGGTCCTCATGGTCTACATGGTCCTCATGGTCCTCATGGTCTACATGGTCCTCATGGTCCTCATGGTCTATATGGTCCTCATGGTCCTCATGGTCTATATGGTCCTCATGGTCCTCATGGTCTACATGGTCCTCATGGTCTACATGGTCCTCATGGTCTACATGGTCCTCATGGTCCTCATGGTCTACATGGTCCTCATGGTCCTCATGGTCTACATGGTCCTCATGGTCCTCATGGTCTACATGGTCCTCATGGTCCTCATGGTCTATATGGTCCTCATGGTCCTCATGGTCTACATGGTCCTCATGGTCCTCATGGTCCTCATGGTCTATATGGTCCTCATGGTCCTCATGGTCTACATGGTCCTCATGGTCTACATGGTCCTCATGGTCCTCATGGTCTACATGGTCCTCATGGTCCTCATGGTCTACATGGTCCTCATGGTCCTCATGGTCCTCATGGTCTATATGGTCCTCATGGTCCTCATGGTCTATATGGTCCTCATGGTCTACATGGTCCTCATGGTCTATATGGTCCTCATGGTCTACATGGTCCTCATGGTCCTCATGGTCCTCATGGTCTACATGGTCCTCATGGTCTACATGGTCCTCATGGTCTATATGGTCCTCATGGTCTACATGGTCCTCATGGTCTACATGGTCCTCATGGTCCTCATGGTCCTCATGGTCTACATGGTCCTCATGGTCCTCATGGTCCTCATGGTCCTCATGGTCTACATGGTCCTCATGGTCCTCATGGTCTACATGGTCCTCATGGTCTTCATGGTCCTCATGGTCTACATGGTCCCTATGGTCTACATGGTCTACATGGTCCTCATGGTCTACATGGTCCTCATGGTCCTCATGGTCCTCATGGTCTACATGGTCCTCATGGTCTACATGGTCCTCATGGTCTACATGGTCCTCATGGTCCTCATGGTCCTCATGGTCTACATGGTCCTCATGGTCCTCATGGTCTACATGGTCCTCATGGTCTACATGGTCCTCATGGTCCTCATGGTCCTCATGGTCTACATGGTCCTCATGGTCCTCATGGTCTACATGGTCCTCATGGTCTTCATGGTCCTCATGGTCTACATGGTCCCTATGGTCTACATGGTCTACATGGTCCTCATGGTCCTCATGGTCCTCATGGTCTACATGGTCCTCATGGTCTACATGGTCCTCATGGTCTACATGGTCCTCATGGTCCTCATGGTCCTCATGGTCTACATGGTCCTCATGGTCCTCATGGTCTACATGGTCCTCATGGTCTACATGGTCCTCATGGTCCTCATGGTCCTCATGGTCTACATGGTCCTCATGGTCTACATGGTCCTCATGGTCTACATGGTCCTCATGGTCCTCATGGTCTACATGGTCCTCATGGTCCTCATGGGCTTTGAGCTCCCCTGATTGGTTAGAAGGGAGAGGCTTAAGATTATAAAATATCTGCTGCTCCACTGGACAAAGACACAGTAGACTGAGTCAGCATGTCCACCTTGAGGTCATGTCACCATCGAATATCTTACACATTGTAGCTTTAACCTGCTTGACAAGGCTCATCTGGTTCTTTCACTGAGTTCATTACTGTAATGCTGGTCAGAATATCAAGGGAGTGTGTGTGTAGTGTGTGGGTGTGTGTGTAATGTGTGGTGTGTGTGTGTGTATATGTGTGTGTGTGTGTGTGTGTGTGTGTGTGTGTGTGTGCGTGCGTGCGTCGTGCGTGTATGTGTGGTGTGTGTGTGTATGTGTGTGACTGTGTGTATGTGTGTGTGTGTGTGTGTGCGTGTGCGTGTGTGTGTGCGTGTGCGTGTGTGTGTGCGTGTGCAGTCCAGTGTATTAGAGACTAACAGACTGTCTTCTCTTCTTCAGGCTTTGATAATGAGTCTATGATCTAGTCTATCATCAGGGCCGGGGGGGGGGGGGGGGGGTTGTCTCCGGGAGCCAAGGGCAGAGGATCCAGTTCAAGGTGGATTCCTTCTTTAACAAGCTGGCTGGGCCCTTGTCAACCGCCCCCCACCGCCCCGCCTACTCGCCCCGGCCCAAAAGCAGACATTAATGCAAATTATGTGCTGATAATTTAATAACTTTGCCGGCTTGATCTGTCCTTTTTATTACAATTATCATCAGGCAGGGGGTTGCGTTCCATCATCAGAAAATAAACACCATCGATCATCCTTGCCGTGATTAGCCGTTGACAGGCGTCGGGACGACGCTTTGCATAAATGGCTTCTAATGCAGGGGGCTGGATGCGAGAAGACAGAGGGGGACTGTTTTTCATAGACACAGAGATTAGATGTTGTCTCCTCGCCGGGGCGCTCTGTGAGGTTATTACCCGTCCTGATAATCACATGGAGAGGGGCGGTGTGGTTCTCGGGGCCAGCGAGGAGAGACGTTTTCTAAAGGATTACGTCAGGAAACAAAAAGTGGCGTCTTGCCTGACTACAGCTATGTACTCGCAGCCAAGGCATTCGCCAGGGCCCTGTTAAGTCCTTCCAGCGGCGGGAGCAGTCGCCACGGACCGTACACAGACTTGGCACGGCGTCGCCCAGCACCAGGCCTCCTCTTAATTGCATTGGAAAATTATGCTGCATTTCCCGCCTGTTGAAACAACATTTTTTTTATTTATTTTTTTTATCTTTTCCCCCCTCCTTTTTCCTCCGTTTTTCTCCCATCCAAATGTTAGTCGTTATGCCAATTCCCAATCCCATTCCTGGTCGCTGCGCACCTACCCCCTACAGTCGGTCTGGGAGATGTGTAGCCAATCAACCGCTTCTTTTCACCTGGCAGCGCGGACTCTCACTGAGAGGGTGTAACGTGTGGAAGGATCACACTACCCCCCTTAGATCCTTTTCCTGTAGGAGTCGCTGTTTACAACGACCAGGACCCACCCACCGGCTTTCCCACCCTCTAACACTGCCAATTGTGTTAGTACGACGGCCGGCCAAGCGGGAAGCAACGGCGAGAGCTGGGCTCGATACCAGTATCTCCTGCGTTGGTGGTGAGCGCCTTGCCCACTGCGCCACCCAGCCACCTCACGGCTGCAGTCTTAAATAAAAAGGGAAACAATCATACTTTGGAGCCTTTTTCCTCTCTCTCGTTTTGATTCACTACAGTCTTAAATAAAAAGGTAAATAATCGCACTTTGGAGCCCTTTTCCTCTCTCATTTTTGATTCACTACAGTCTTAAATAAAATAATGATGCTTTGGAGCCTTTTTCCTCCAGCTTGTTTTGGTGTTTGGTGTTACTCAGTAGCACACTGGGTGGACTTAAATCAGTGTTGCATCAGTTTGTTGAATGTTTTATTTATGGTATGGTATGGTATGGTATGGTTTATTTCTTAATCCCTGAGGGGAAACATGGTTTGTGCTCCTCGGTATCCATAGTCGGGGCCTACAGCACAAAAGTGGTGCATCAAAATTCAAACGAGCCAACGAGCCGCTCACCTCTGATCGCTCCTCTGTTGTCGAGTCTGAACACAAATGATGCGTTAATTATTACATTTACGTATATATATACACTTTAATATAAATTTTTTGTTCTTTTCTTTTTACACAGGCTACAAAACAATAGTCTGAACTCCCTGTTAAAAAAGGCAGCCCTTTCTTTAGCCAGTGGTAGAGAAAAAAGGATTTGAGACACAGATTTGAGACACAGACACTGACTCACAAAACACAAGACCTGCTTTGTTCTCTGGGCTCTTTACACACTTCTTTTTGTTTTGAAACGCCAGGGTTGAGCTGAACACCCCTCCAGGAGAACACCCCCCCGACCACAGCGGAATACCATCTTCAAAAACACCACCTTTCTTTTGTGAAGATGTAAAGGGGAAAAAAAGAAAATACAGAGAAATCTATTATTTATGTTCAAAAAACCAAACCACCGTTACATTGTTGACCTTTTTTTTGGTGCCGGCGGGATCAAAGAGGGCTGCGGCCCTCATGTTTGGGTGTTTCGGTGAACTTTGAACAGTGAACATTACTGGGGTCCGGTGGAGGTTTGCGTTGTGGGGCTAAGTGGGCCTGTTCTGGGAAGATCCTCTCGACAGCTAGCGTTACTTTACTTGAACGCTACTCATACCAGGGAGATTACTTTGTTGTTTTTCTTTAGTGAAGGCAGTAAAAAATTCATGTGGGCTAAGATCCATTTATTCATGTCCCTAGATACATGTATCCATGTCTTTCATTATCATGTCTTCATGTAAATCTCAGCCTGTGTCTGTAGCTACTGTAGTGGTCAAGATCTATTTGTGACCGGAAGGCCAGTGCATCTGTTGAGTCACAGGTCCACAGACCAAGGACTGATGCGACGACGGTTTTGGCTGACCAGAGGAGCTAATGACAGGATCTGTAAATGCATAATATCTATGAATCAATCCATTTATCTATTGTAAGAATGTATAGACGAATATCTACAAATGTGTGTACCATTAAAATGTGTTATTATATTGTATTAAAACAAGCAAAGGCCTGATCCCAGCCTGTCCTTCTGAACCACCAGGAGACGGACTGTATTCTAGATCTTCGCTATTTTAACTGTCACCATCGGTAAGAGTCGGTAAGAGCCACCTCATTCATTCAACACCAACCAGAAGTTATAAAAGTCATTGTGATGGAAGGAGCTGGACGCATTCCTGCTGAGCCCAGAGCTAAGTAGAACCTGTGTCCACTCTCAGCTGTTTGTGTAAATACTCTGTAATATTGAATATTCACTCTGTAATAAATCTTTGATTGCTAAACCCTCTCCTCATCCTTCAAGGTCAATCTAAAGAACGCGACATTCACTATAATTATACACACAACACCCACTATACACACAACACACAATATACTCTCACACACACACTACACACAATATACACACACACACACTACACACACGCAACACCCACTATACACACTATATACACTATACACACAACACACACTATACACACAGTATACACATTATACAGTAGCTACACACTATACCCATTGGCAGACCCTTGTTAATTTAACCCTTTTCTAAACATTTCCTCAGAACACTATGTTGGAATTCTAGAACTGTATTGGGCTTTCAGTGGCTGGCAGCCAATGTGACATCATTACAATATTCACTTCTCAAACTTCTAAACCCACATGAGAGATTCCCACCCGTTTACCAGCCCAGGCAGGGTGCAGGAGGACCCGCTCACTTCAGTGACGCCTGCCTGCGATCTGGGCTCTCTCTCTCTCTTTTGACATGCAGGCTCTGGCCTGATCGGGGAGACGGGGTTGGGGACGTGTTAAAGCTCTCCAGCTGAGGGGGTCTCAGGGTGTCATGGAGTCAGGGCTCATGGCGGCAGCAGAGGGAGGTCAGGAACGCCGGGGCCTTCAGGTCCTCCTTCCTCTGGGTGCTTTGGGAGGTCCTCATTAAAAGCCATGGCTTCCTCTTCATACGCCCCCCCCCCCCCCCCCCTCTCTCTCCCCCACCTCCACCATGCCCCGACCCCCACCCTCCGCCCTCTCCTTCTCCTCCTCTTCTGGTCCTCCCCTCGGAGGATTTACAGGAAGTAAACCGTGCAGCGATGGTCCAGGTGTTATCTGTCGTTCACCGATAACACTTTACTTTAGGGAGCACAATAATAATGATGGAGGAACTTGGAACTTGTATACTACTATCGATCGAATATACTGCCATTCTATTATTATTATTATTATTATTATTATTATTATTATTATTATTATTATTATTATTATTATTATTATTATTATTATTATTATTATTATTATTATTATTATTATTATTATTATTATTATTATTATTATTATTAATAATAATAATAATAATAATAATAATAATAATAATAATAATAATAATAATAATAATAATAATAATAATAATAATAATATATATATTATATTATTATTATCTCTTTTTCCTGCCTGTACCTCCCTTCCCCATGCTGCTATGGCACCTG
Organism: Notolepis coatsorum; assembly: GCF_963971535.1. NCBI lineage: Eukaryota > Metazoa > Chordata > Actinopteri > Aulopiformes > Paralepididae > Notolepis > Notolepis coatsorum. Next base: position 27,361,982 of record NC_140165.1, read on the forward strand.
CTTTTCCCAAGGGGATTAGTAAAGGAACACTTGACTTGACTTGACTTACATTTTTAAGAATTCATACATGTTATTTTTATGATCTAAGACAGTACACAAATATGATTTAACATGAACAAATCTCTTCCAAATCTAACAGCTAGAGTGCTGAAATTCAAATGATATCAACGGGTATGAATTCTGAAGCTGTTGGATGACACTGAAAGCACCCAGGGGAATGTTCTGAGTATGGTTGTGTGTATAGTGTGTGTTCCCAGTTCGATTACCGCTCCTCCCGGACAGAATGTGAATGTGAGGAACAAATTGTAAAGCTCTTTCGATAAAAGCGCTATATAAATGCAGTCCATTTACCATCCATTTATAGTGTGTACAGTGTGTGTTGTGTGTATATCGTGTATACAGTGTGTGTATAGTGTGTATAGTGTGTTGTGCATAGTGTGTATAGTGTATGTTGTGTGTATAGTGTATATATCGTGTATACAGTGTGTGTTGTGTACTGTATATAGTGTGTGTATAGTGTGTATTGTGTGTATATAGTGTGTGTATAATGTGTGTTGTGTGTATAGTGTATATAGTGTGTGTTGTGTGTATAGTGTACATAGTATATTGTATATAGTATATAATATATAGTTTGATTGATTGATTAAATTGATTGATTGATTGAACATTTATTAACAGATTGCAGAATGGGTACAATACAGTACAGCTCAATACACACAATTGTTAAGGGGATGCAGATTAGAGAAAGACTTTCATCTTGTTTACATCAGGGTCCCCCATTTTCAATTCATCATAACATATATGACATACATGACATACAGATAGACAGTACTGCTACATCTATACATTTATGACATACCAGATTTACAAATACAGTACTGTTTGTGATACAAAATTGGTCTAAAAAAGAGAGTATATACATTTGACGAAGAAACTACATTGGAGGAGGTGGGGGGGGGGGGGGGTTGGGTGGATAGGTGGGGTAGGTGGGTGGGGTGGGGGTGGTGGGGGGGAACTGTACATTGGAGGTGGTTGGGTGGGTGGGGTGGGCTTGGGGATGGGTAGGCGGGGTGGGGGTAACTGTACATTGGATTATCGACAAAACCTTACTTGGTCCAAGAAGAGGGTCTCGTGTATTACTGGGTTAGGACATTTACTGTACATTGGAGGGGGTTGGGTTAGAACATTTACAGGGGCCAGTTTCGAATTGCAGTCTCCCGTAGGTGCTCCTTGAGAGTGGTTTTAAAAGTGGGTAGTGATTCACATTCCTTTACAGCTGTGGGTAGGGCGTTCCACATTGATGTGGCATAATTACGAAACGTGTTTAGTCCCTTGTTTGAGCCGAATCTGGGTTTAACATGATTTGTGGAGCTCCCTCTGGTGTTGTGGTCGTGGTATTCACTGACCTTTGGGAAGTATTTTGACATGTACATGGGTACCTTAGTCGTGTAGTGTATCTTGTAGACCAGGCCCATTGCAAGTTGCTGTACTCTGTCGTCTACTCTAAGCCATCCTAGGTTGAAGAGAATGGACTCTGTTTTACCCAGGTGTAATGATAGTTTGTTGTCAGCGAGCCAGGTGCAGATTTTGCCTATAGTTCCGAGCTGAGGGTTTTTTCAACCTGTAACTTGTTCTTGTCAGAGACCAGCAGGGCTGAGTCGTCCGCGAACAGGAACAAGTTGCAGTCACAAGCTGACGACATGTCATTTGCATAAATTAGGAACAGTAGCGGTCCTAGTATGCTTCCTTGTGGAACACCACAGCTCACTGGGAGGGGGGGGGGGCAGTGTACCATTTACCTCCACCATCTGTTCTCTCTCCTCCAGGTAGGATTGCATCCAGCTCACTGATAGACTATCAAAACCAATTGCTTTTAGCTTGTCAATCAGAATGGAGTGATTGACAGTGCCGAAGGCCTTTTGTAGGTCCAGCATGACCATGCCGCAGTATTTGCCCGCGTCCACCTCTTTTTTGATGTGGTCGTTCAAATAGAGAAGGCATGTGTCAGTGGAGTGGGATGTTCTGAAGCCAGATTGGAATTCGAAGATTAGATTTTTTTCCGCGAGGTACTTTTCGACCTGTTCGTATACTATTTTTTCCATGACTTTCGAGATGGAGGTAAGAATAGAAACAGGGCGGTAGTTGCCTGGATCTAATTTGCTGCCCTTTTTGTGCAGGGGGGTTACTCTCGCAATTTTGAAGTCTTTGGGTACGTGTCCCTGTTTTATGGAGAGGTTTATTATGTGTGTGATGACTGGGGTGATGGCAGCTGCTGAGTCTCTGAGGAATTTGGAGGGGATATTGTCATGGCCTTGTTAGGTTGGAGGGCGCTCAGTTTTTTGAGTACCTCAGCTGTTGTTACCATTTCTAGTTTGAAATCGTCTTTGCGGACCCCTAGGTTATTGTAGTAGGCTATGATGTGTTCTACCCCAAAATGCCCTGAGTGGGAGGGTAGTTTATTTACCAGTGTTGTGGCTATGTTTGTGAAGAAAATGTTTAAGTAATTGGTCACATCCAGCTTGTCTGTGATGAGCGTGTTGTCCGTCTTTATGTTTATGTTTGAAAATCTGGTTTTAAGTTTTTTACTGCAGCCTACTTGATTATTGAGTAATTTCCAGTTACTAATGACATAATCAGCTTTAGACAAGAAGAAACACTGTGCTGCCCTCTTTATTGATCTGTCAAAAGCTTTTGATACAGTCGATCACCATTTACTCTTAAAAATGAGCTACTATTGGTTTGGATAGAAATGCAAGTGATTGGTTACAATATTATCTGTCAGGGAGACTTCAGACATGTTTATCAATAACTAAAGGTGTGCCACAGGGTTAAATTCGTGGTCCTGTCCTCTTCACTATTTATATTAATGATATTGTGTCTTCACTGAATGGTTGTCAAGCCCATCTGTATGCAGATGATACTGTTGTGTATTGTATTGTATTGCTGACTCTGTACAATTGGCCATTGAGAACTTATACAACGTTCCTTTATTACTCTCCAGGAAGCTCTTATTAAACTTAAATTGGTTCTTAATGCAAGTAAAACTAAATTGGGGCTGTTTTCTAGAGCCAGAAACATTGAATATGATGGTTTACACATACAGTATCTACCGTAAGTGGTTCTAGCATTGAGAGACTCACTGAATACAAATATCTTGGTGTGTGGCTTGATGAGAAATTTACAACCTTGCCTCCAAGTTGCGACAGAAAATTGGCTTCCTATACAGAAACAGAACCAGCTTTCCTTTGATTAGTATAGGAAGAGAGTTATTGAAGCAGTCTTGGACTATGGTGATGTAATCTATAGACCTGCTGCGGCCTCAACCCTTAAAACCTTGGACTCTTTCTATCACTCTGCCCTCAGATTCATCACTAATAATGACAGATACGACACTCATCACTGTGTCCTTTATGAGAAGGTTGCTTGGCCCTCTCTGATGGAGATGCACAACAAACACTGGTATTTGTTCATTTTTAAGGCCCTTATTGGTAAGCTACCTCCATATATTACATCATTATTGGAATGGAATTTTGGAACCTATGAAATCCGTTCGAGTTTCTCGGAACAGGGTTGTTGACAGAGTCACCTGGGGAGCAACAATAACTTGGTCATGACGACAAGGTCCTTCTTTAGCCTTAACCGGCGTGGTTTATTCTTATGCACATGTGTACCACGAGACCTCCTAGAGTGAAAGAGATAGAGGGGGAGGGAACATTCCCTTTTATACCTTCTACCTGACGTCAGCCACAATAGCTGCGTCTCCTTACGCCTATAGCGCACTCTTGTGGAACAGTAAAGTGCAGTTACATACAGTCATATTAACACATTACACTTAACACTCCCACTTATGAATGACGTGTATACTGTACAACTTTTAGCTTAGCTTTAGTCACGCGGTGCTCCCGCTGCTTAACTATCCTATACTTTGCAGCTAACTAGCTATCCTTATTTTGCTCTTCCGTGATCTGGGCCCATAACCTGTTGACAGAGTCACCTGGGGAGCAACAATTACTTGGTCATGACGACAAGGTCCTTCTTTAGCCTTAACCGGCGTGGTTTATTCTTATGCACATGTGTACCACGAGACCTCCTCTCCTTGAGAGGTAGAGTGAAAGAGATAGAGGGGGAGGGAACAATCCCTTTTATACCTTCTACCTGACGTCAGCCACAATAGCTGTGTCTCCTTACGCCTATAGCGCCCTCTTGTGGAACAGTAAAGTGCAGTTACATACAGTCATATTAACACATTACACTTAACAAGGGTAATCTGCATTTTGCTATGATGCCCCCTAGCTCATGGAATTAACTCCAATAGTCCTTAAAGCTTGAGATTCTCCCCTCTGTTGCAGAGTTTAAAACCCTGATCTCCAATCTTTGTCAATCAAGCTGTACGTGTTTTAATTGATTTGTTATCTTGCTCTTTGCCTCGTCTTGTTGTTATGCTTTTATATGCCTTTTTTGTGTGCTTATTCCTGTACACTCGACGTGACTGTAAATGAGGGAAACCTCAATTGCCCTTTGAGTTGAAATAATGGTTTGAAATGAAATGAAATTAAATATAGTGTGTGTCGTGTGTATGATGTATATAGAATGTTTTCTACACATTCCATAATAAGGGCATATTGATGAGCTAATAATGCTGTACAATCAAGGTTGTGTTTCTAAATTAATCATATACTTTACAGAACACTGTGAAACAGTTTGTGTGATTACACACAAATAATAGTGGAGAGACTCTGTTTACATGATATATTGCAGATAATGACCATCACAATCACCTCACAATCACCCCCCCCCCCTTTTAATACACCTTTTTCTGCACAAGGAGTTGTTAATATTGCAAAGTCCCTTAAACAGATGGCACGTTGTTGGAAAACAGATGTTATTTTGCATAGGAACATATCATGAATATGCATGCTATATTAGTTCATGACACCAAAGGCCTCACCAATGATTAGGAACCCCCCACCACACACACGCACCCCCGCCCGTCGTCTCAACTGTGTTGGAACTGCAAAGATAAATGAAGGCTTGTGGAGAATCCATGTCTCATATGATTACAACAGTTCATCAAAAGTCCTTATTAAAGCCACGCTCCGTATAGGGATTTGGTGCATTTTAGTTATATTTCTTCACCGATATTTCTTACCCTCACCCCACAATGACTATATTTACATGAACACTCTATTCCATATTCACCCCACAATGACTATATTACATGAACACTGTATTCCAGATTCACCCCACAATGACTACATTTACACAAACACAGTATTCCAGATTCACCCCACAATGACTACATTTGCACAAACACAGTATTCCAGATTCACCCCACATTGACTACATTTGCATTCATTCATTTTCATATCCCAATTAACCATGATATCCACCTGTATACATTGTCAAGTGTTACCATGGGAACACATACTGTACACAGACCATAAAACCCAACAGTAATGGTGGCAATCCACTGGGTTAGGGGTTAGTGTGCTTGCCAATAGGAAATTAAGTGAGGCAGAGGGGGGGGGGTATACAATATAATTTATCTGGGCAACGAGAGGTTGCCATGCAACTAGTACAGACATGTTGAGACATCTGTTCGTCCAACGTTGCTGAACAACGTTGCTGAACAATGTTGCCCAATAAGTTGGCCAATGTGTCATCACTTTAAAACCCTAGCCCTATTACTTACCAATAATGTTGTTGATCGGTTGATGGCGAACTATCCAGCGCTGGTATGGGGAACAGCATGGATTGTGCTGAGAAAGAACTCCACTAATCAACATTAGGTTATTGGTAAATAAGAAACAGGGCTATGATTTAAAAAATGATCCCTTTAAGTGCGGATCAGGCGTTGCCATGCCTCATCCTGACTAATGTCTCAGGTCCCTTAATTTTACACCATTTTGAATGATAGACAATAATGACAGCAGTAGAATTTTATATTTTTGCTACTCTATTACTCTATATCAGTGGTTCCCAACCTTTCTGGGCCCAAGGCACATTAAAGGTTAAACCAGAATCTCAAGGCATCAAAAATCTAACCAGAATCTCAAGGCACACCTAAAGTCTATCTCAAATGTCATGATTACATTATCAAGGCTGATGCACTAAGAAAACTATGCCTAGATGAGAGAACAGTGTCATGTCAACAGCACAATAAGCACTTCTATGTGGTGAATGAATGAATGAATGAATGAATGAATGAATGAATGAATGAATGGTAATAGACATCTGATTATATGAAGTGCAGATATTGTACAGTATTTGTGTTCATCTCTTCTGGATTAAACTAGTAGTTCATGTTCTTTCATATGTGGAGGCATATAAAGAGATTTCCCACTAGTTATGAATCAGTTCTGACACAAATATGTATGTTGAATAGTATGTATAGTATCTAATAGTATGAAATGTATCTAATTTAGAAATAATTTTATATAAAGCCTTATGTAGCAGGGGGGATTATCCCTGCTTTATGGGAGTGTATGTACAGGGCCACCTGGTAGTGGGAACGCAGCAGAGCTGGGTCCGGCTGAGTCCCTGACTGTAGGCCAGGAGTATTGAAGTGGAGGTTGAGCAGCGAGAGTGGATGGGGCCTAGGATTCACTAACCTAGGGATGGTGCGCTGGTCCTTCTTGCCCTCCAGGGCGATCAGCAGTAGCTCCCCACACACCCACACTTCCCCCAATACTTCCTGCGCCCTCCCACACCCGATGGCAGTAATGATGGATGATATATTCGCTCCCCAAAGCAGTACCCTTCCCGATTGGCGAGTAGAGACCTTTCCCAATGAACTATAGGCAGGGGGTGGGGAAAGGGTTAAACTGTAATGAGCATTACCCGGAAAGGAAAGGGTTAGATAGAATGCACATTAACAGACACGCACACAGTGGTCCCATTGAGCTCTCTTTTACTGAAAGTCTTATTCATGTTACAAGGATTTACACAGGAATGAAAGTTATTTCCGAGGGGTGCTCCAGTAGCACACCATGTTACCGCGCTCGCGCGGGACTCCGTGCTGCGTCACGGATCTGGTTGACTTCGAGTTCGATTCCCGGACTCGCCGTCATTTGCCGAATGTCTCCCCCTGCTCTCTCTCCCGTTTCACCCTGCAACTGTCGGTCATGCTTGACCAGGAAAGCGATAAACGCTAAAAAACTAAGTTAAAAAAAATAAAAAATAAACGTTATTTCCGCACTGGGCACCTAGTGCTCTCGCTCTACCGTAAGGACTAAAGTTCTTCCCACACTGGGCTAGACACAGTAATCAACCCGTCCCTTTAAGGGTTTAGATACTGATTCGCTTCCCCGTAGGTGGGGAGAGAGGGGAGGAAGAGGGAGAGGGATACAGGAGCTATTCAATGGGAATTTTTATAAAAGAACACACATTATCACATTCAACCAAAATTACAGTGGGCCCACGTTGAAAACAAAAGTCCTATCTATAGCCGGCTTTCCCCAAAATAATAAAAGTTGGGCGCCCCTAAACACTGTTACCAGCGTCAGTTCAAAGCACTGCTTCTCTTTGCCCTTAAAGAGCCCGCGCCGCACAGAGAGAATGTCTACCGATAAAGTTTCAGCACTCGGAGCGCTCGCTGTAACTGGCTTGAGTGTACTTAACCAAGTGGCGGGCCTGCTCCCACCACCAAACGTCCGTGTGGTGAGATGGCCGTCGAGAGGTCCCGTGATAGCAGGCAGCGGGGCTGGGTAGACGTTGGGCAGGTGACTGCTGGAGTAACGGCGTGCAGTGTAGTGACATCCGCTGCTGGGCTGAAGGGGTGGGGCGACATGCGGGCTAAACCGTGGTGCTAGCCTAACTGAAGCTAAGCTGTGGGTCGGGACGACCCCCTGTCATGACGCCTATACTTCAGCTAAAACGCAATGTGGGCAATATCTACCACACTCTTCGGCAGTAGCTCGTCTGCTTCTTCGTTCACAATGTCTCTTTAGCATTAACTAAAAGCTAAGCTATCGCATACTCATTATTAACCCGCTTCGTAACTGGGTTTATATCTCGCGTGCTTGATGTCCGGAGCTCCAGCTCCATGCGACCTCTTCCTTCTCTGGAAAATGATGAAGAGGAAGTTCCTCCGCCGGCGCCGCGCCCTGAGCCCATCCTTCTTCACCTGTGTCTCCCTGCCCAACGTCGCCACCAGCTCCCCCTGGCGGTACCTGTATCATGTCCCACTATTAAGTGTCAATGTTAGGATAGGGAGGATCAAGAGAGGTCAGCAAGTTAAGTGTCAATGTTAGGATAGGGAGGATCAAGAGCGGTCAGCAAGTTACACAACGTCATCGCGAACACAGAGAATGCAAGGAATTAACGTTAGACACATTGAATTATTGTTAGACATATTCAGGTGTCTACACTTATATAAATTTAATTGGTCTAAAATTCCACGCACACTTGACCTTGCTTCACGGCACATTGGTTGAAAACCACTGCTCTATACTACTTTTATTCAAGTCACCATTCTCTAAAAACAAAAGGTTCTAGTTCTGGTACCAATGAGCTGTTCTTTAATACCAGGAGACACATTTTCAACACTAACCTTCTTACTGTCCTCTACTATCATGGACTCTTCCTAATATACTAATATGTCTCTACTACTATGCACTCAACACTGCAGCACTCAAGTTTCAACACTTTGATGATTATTGTTACTCATCTGAAAGAGTTGTACCCTTCAGTGCTGACTTGTTGTACAGAACTTGTAAGTTGCTTTGGATAAAAGTATCAGCTAAATGACTAAATGTAAATGTAAATGAATAACCCTATTTTATTAGTGTTTTCCTTTTTGTTTTGATCCATGTTGGAATACCTCTACATACTGTATTTCACATCATTGTCTGATGAAATGTGATGATGACCACATTAAATATATAATAAATATATATTTATTTATAAATAAATAACCCAAGCAACAACAACAACTCACACTTCAAAGGGTTAATAAAGAAAAAGAAGGAAGAAAAAGCATTTGAAGCCATCTTGGAGACCATGCAGCCACCATCTCTTGTAATTGAAACGTGGTCTTCAAAGCCATAGACATATATAAAGGCTAGATGACTCACCCACGCTGCTGGCCAATGGAGGCCGACGTTGCCACATGGCGGCCATCTTGCCACAGGCATGAATGTCTATGGTGCATGTACTATTGAAATAACCATAGCTTGCAAAACTTTCAACCGATTTTCAAACGGTTTGGTTTGTTATAAACATCAGAGATGTAGTTATCATACACTGCATACTTATAATAGACTTTCATATGAAAATAATTTGTCAAGCATCCTGAATTATAGCCACGTTAATAACGTTTGTAATAAACCAAACCGTTTGAAAATCAGTTGAAAATTTAGCAAGCTATGGTTATTTCAATAGTACATGCACCATAGACATTCATGTTATGAGTGGGCATGCTGTCTGTGACAAGATGGCCACCGGTGAACTACGCTGGAGACTCCGCCTTGCACCATCTATAGTTATATTATATATCTATGTTCAATGCACTCATGGCCGGCACTCTCTGTCCGGATGCGTCTCCTCGTCCCCTGACCTTCTCTGCAGACTCGTTATCATTCAGCAGACTGCTGGTTAATATTAACCAGGCTGTGACACAGGGGGCCCCAGCGCTCCCCCTGCTCCTCCACGCCGCCGCTCTCCCGTCGGCTGTGAGGAGGTGGCCCTATTGTAATGAGGGGGGAACGTGGCCATGAGTTATTAATACGTCTCCTGAATATCTCCAGCGGATACTCAGCAGGCATCTCGCTATCACCGCAGACAGAGACGGTCCACTGCTAAGGTGTCTGTCCACTAGCTACGCCCTTTAAAGTGTCCTGTGTGTCCACTAGCTACGCCCTTTAAAGTGTCCTGTATGTTCACTAGCTACGCCCCTTTAAAGTGTCCTGTATGTCCACTAGCTACGCCCCTTTAAAGTGTCCTGTATGTCCACTAGCTACGCCCTTTAAAGTGTCCTGTATGTCCACTAGCTACGCCCTTTAAAGTGTCCTGTATGTTCACTAGCTACGCCCTTTAAAGTGTCCTGTATGTCCACTAGCTACGCCCTTTAAAGTGTCCTGTATGTTCACTAGCTACACCCCTTTAAAGTGTCCTGTATGTCCACTAGCTACACCCCTTTAAAGTGTCCTGTATGTCCACTAGCTACGTCCTTTAAAGTGTCCTGTATGTCCACTAGCTACGCCCTTTAAAGTGTCCTGTATGTTCACTAGCTACGCCCTTTAAAGTGTCCTGTATGTTCACTAGCTACACCCCTTTAAAGTGTCCTGTATGTCCACTAGCTACGCCCCTTTAAAGTGTCCTGTATGTCCACTAGCTATGCCCTTTAAAGTGTCCTGTATGTCCACTAGCTACGCCCTTTAAAGTGTCCTGTATGTTCACCAGCTACGCCCTTTAAAGTGTCCTGTATGTCCACTAGCTACGCCCTTTAAAGTGTCCTGTATGTTCACTAGCTACGCCCCTTTAAAGTGTCCTGTATGTCCACTAGCTACACCCCTTTAAAGTGTCCTGTATGTCCACTAGCTACGCCCTTTAAAGTGTCTTGTATGTCCACTAGCTACGCCCTTTAAAGTGTCCTGTATGTTCACTAGCTACGCCCTTTAAAGTGTCATGTATGTCCACTAGCTACGCCCTTTAAAGTGTCCTGTATGTCCACTAGCTACGCCCTTTAAAGTGTCCTGTATGTCCACTAGCTACGCCCTTTAAAGTGTCCTGTATGTTCACTAGCTACACCCCTTTAAAGTGTCCTGTATGTCCACTAGCTACACCCCTTTAAAGTGTCCTGTATGTCCACTAGCTACGTCCTTTAAAGTGTCCTGTATGTCCACTAGCTACGCCCTTTAAAGTGTCCTGTATGTTCACTAGCTACGCCCTTTAAAGTGTCCTGTATGTTCACTAGCTACACCCCTTTAAAGTGTCCTGTATGTCCACTAGCTACGCCCCTTTAAAGTGTCCTGTATGTCCACTAGCTATGCCCTTTAAAGTGTCCTGTATGTCCACTAGCTACGCCCTTTAAAGTGTCCTGTATGTTCACCAGCTACGCCCTTTAAAGTGTCCTGTATGTCCACTAGCTACGCCCTTTAAAGTGTCCTGTATGTTCACTAGCTACGCCCCTTTAAAGTGTCCTGTATGTCCACTAGCTACACCCCTTTAAAGTGTCCTGTATGTCCACTAGCTACGCCCTTTAAAGTGTCTTGTATGTCCACTAGCTACGCCCTTTAAAGTGTCCTGTATGTCCACTAGCTACGCCCTTTAAAGTGTCCTGTATGTCCACTAGCTACGCCCTTTAAAGTGTCCTGTATGTCCACTAGCTACGCCCTTTAAAGTGTCCTGTATGTTCACTAGCTATGCCCTTTAAAGTGTCCTGTATGTCCACTAGCTACGCCCTTTAAAGTGTCCTGTATGTCCACTAGCTACGCCCTTTAAAGTGTCCTGTATGTTCACTAGCTACGCCCTTTAAAGTGTCCTGTATGTTCACTAGCTACGCCCCTTTAAAGTGTCCTGTATGTCCACTAGCTACGCCCCTTTAAAGTGTCCTGTATGTCCACTAGCTACGCCCTTTAAAGTGTCCTGTATGTCCACTAGCTACACCCTTTAAAGCAGTGGTCACCAACCCGTCGATCTTGATCGACTGGTCGATCTTTGAGACTGTCCCTGTAGATCTTTCCATGAAAATTAAAAATTAATTAATAAAAAAAAAAAACATTTTTTTTTTTTTTTTTTTTTTTAGATCTTACCCTGAGTCCACATTACAGTTCTACTTTTGTTTTGATGTGAAAAGTGATGCTGCACTTAGCACTGACTGAGAAAGTCCACATTACAGTTCTACTTTTGTTTTGATGTGAAAAGTGATGCTGCACTTAGCACTGACTGCACTTAGCACTGACTGAGAAAGTCCACATTACAGTTCTACTTTTGTTTTGATGTGAAAAGTGATGCTGCACTTAGCACTGACTGCACTTAGCACTGACTGAGAAAGTACACATTACAGTTCTACTTTATAAAATGCTAATTGTAAATATGTTTGTCAATGTTAATAATATGAGAAAGTCCACATTACAGTTCTACTTTTGTTTTGATGTGAAAAGTGATGCTGCATAAGATGACTGCACTTAGCACTGACTGAGAAAGTACACATTACAGTTCTACTTTTGTTTTGATGTGAAAAGTGATGCTGCACTTAGCACTGACTGCACTTAGCACTGACTGAGAAAGTACATAATAGTTCTACTTTGACGTTTTAATGTTGGACCAAAGCATTGCATGTAATTAGAATACAGGCAAATAAAAGTAATTTAGTTTAAAGTACAATCTTGGCTGTCTTTTTCTCTCAACGCTTCAATAGGTAGATCTTGCCTTCACCAAAAAAAAAAAAGTGATCTTGGGCTTAAAAAGGTTGGTGACCACTGCTTTAAAGTGTCCTGTATGTCCACTAGCTACGCCCTTTAAAGTGTCCTGTATGTCCACTAGCTACGCCCTTTAAAGTGTCCTGTATGTTCACTAGCTACGCCCTTTAAAGTGTCCTGTATGTCCACTAGCTACGCCCTTTAAAGTGTCCTGTATGTCCACTAGCTACGCCCCTTTAAAGTGTCCTGTATGTCCACTAGCTACGCCCCTTTAAAGTGTCCTGTATGTCCACTAGCTACGCCCTTTAAAGTGTCCTGTATGTTCACTAGCTACACCCTTTAAAGTGTCCTGTATGTCCACTAGCTACGCCCCTTTAAAGTGTCCTGTATGTCCACTAGCTACGCCCCTTTAAAGTGTCCTGTATGTTCACTAGCTACGCCCTTTAAAGTGTCCTGTATGTCCACTAGCTACGCCCCTTTAAAGTGTCCTGTATGTCCACTAGCTACGCCCCTTTAAAGTGTCCTGTATGTCCACTAGCTACGCCCATGCTGGAGTTATTTTGCAGCACAATCCATGGTCTGTACAAGCTGAGGCTCACTGAAGTCACTGTGGAGTAAATATCAGTGAGCCTGTCAGTAAGAGATTTCTTGACCCCATTGACTTTGCGTTGGTTTGTGTAACCAGTAGTATGAGGAACAGCATGGATTGTGCTGAGAAAGGACGATCGGTCAACAGAACTATCCTTTTAAAAACCATGTGTAGGATTATTTCTAGGTAAAGAGTGGCTCAAATATACGCACAACTCCTAGTGGTGGAAAAGTGGAACTGCTACTAAAATACCAATTAGCAAATGAAAAAACATCAGAAAACAAGTAAAAAAAAACTGCTTCCAATTTCATTTGATCAAACATAAAGTACATCATACATAAAGTATATCATACTACATACATAAAGTACATCATACTACATACATAAAGTATATCATACTACATAGATTAAGTATATCATACTACATAGATAAAGAACATCATACTACATACATAAAGTATATCATACTACATACATAAAGTACATCATACTACATACATAAAGTATATAATACTACATACATAAAGTATATCATACTACATACATAAAGTATATCATACTACATACATAAAGTATATCATACTACATACATAAAGTATATCATACGTAAATACATAAAGTATTTACATCATACTACATACATAAAGTATGTACATCATACTATTATACTGTTGGAGCTTACTGTATTAAATACATAGTAAATACAAGTATCTTACTACATACTGTTGGAGTTTACTGTTGAGTTCTGTTCTACATACATAAAGTATTATACTACTACATACAATATACTAGAATGACCTGCGTACCCAGGTGGAAGTGGCCATTTATAACACCAGAAGAAGAAGAAAATAGTCACAGCTGTTTCCACTTGCTAGCTAAGTGATCAGGAGCACATTTGGTTGTTAAGTCTGACATATATGCAGACGTATATTCATGTCCGGGGCCATTTCTTTTTATCACTCAGATCTATTAAAACAACAAGGGACACAGCACTGAGGCATGTTGAAAAGACAAGAGCCTCAGCCAATGCAGTCCCGTTTATTGAACGGTCGATACGTCACGACTTAACAACTGAATAATGTCAGTTTAGCCAAAAGAAAAGCCAGCACAGATGCTTCATTGGCCAGGATTCAATCAATCAATCAATCAATCAATCAATCAATCAATCAATCAATCAATCAATCAATCAATCAGGATGTTGTTGTTTTTATGTTTGTTTGGAAAAATGGTGGTGGAAATGACCTGCCGCAAAGAATTGTGGGATTGAAACGATGACACTGTGTGGACAACTCAACCGGCTCCTGGTCCATGTCTTCCTTATACTTGTTTCTCAATGCTGAGAGTTCCTAAGTGACTGTGACTTTTAAAGGGAAGGTTTCTTACAATATTTGGTTAAGTTGGAGATATTTCCTACTTCTTCTTCCTTTTCTTCTTCTTTTTCTTCTTCTTTCTGCTTTATTTAGGCTACAGAAGGCAGATTTGCTGAGCATGCATGTTCTTTTTCAGGAGCGCCATGCTTCACACTCACAGTTCCACACATTAACACACATTCACACCTGGGAGCTGTCCAGTACAACCATGATCTGACACGGTTGGCCACTGAGCAGCTCCACTGGAGCAGAAGGAGGTTAAGTGCCTTGCTCAACGGGTGCACTTCAGTGGTAATTGTAGAAGGAGAAAAGACTGTCATTCACTTCCCCCATCTGGTCTAGCGGCTCGTCCAGGGATTCAAACCTACATTTTACTGGTCACAAGCCTACAATTCTACTCAAGCTATACCACTGTTAAAGGAACATGCCAACATTATGAGAAATGTGCTTCTCCAGAGTCAGACAAGAAGATAGATAGAATTAATAGAAGTGGATACGAACCATCTAGCCTAGCTATTGGCCAAAAACATCTCTCCTGGAATCTTAAACTAGGCCAGGCCTGGACTGGCCATCTGGCATACCGGGCAAATGCCTTGTGGGCCGACGCATATTTGGGCCGTTATGATTTGATAAAAAAAATATATATATTTTTTTTTGGTCAACGACCGGCCCACTACTAGGCTGGGACAGCGGCCCATTGGTACAGACTGACACTGGGCTGGCCCAATCATCTTACTAAGCACCCCCCCGCCAGTCGTGCAGGTACATGACTGAGAGGGGGGCTGGTACATGACTGAGATGGGGCTGTGGTACATGACTGAGAGGGGGCTGTGGTACATGACTGAGAGGGGGCTGTGGTACATGACTGAGAGGGGGCTGTGGTACATGACTGAGAGGGGGCTGTGGTACATGACTGAGATGGGGCTGTGGTACATGACTGAGAGGGGGCTGTGGTACATGACTGAGAGGGGGCTGTGGTACATGACTGAGAGGGGGCTGGTACATGACTGAGAGGGGGCTGTGGTACATGACTGAGAGGGGGCTGTGGTACATGACTGAGAGGGGGCTGTGGTACATGACTGAGAGGGGGCTGGTACATGACTGAGAGGGGGCTGTGGTACATGACTGAGAGGGGGCTGTGGTACATGACTGAGATGGGGCTGTGGTACATGACTGAGAGGGGGCTGTGGTACATGACTGAGAGGGGGGCTGGTACATGACTGAGAGGGGGGGCTGGTACATGACTGAGAGGGGGCTGGTATACATGACTGAGAGGGGGCTGGTATACATGACTGAGAGGAGGCTGGTACATGACTGAGAGGGGGGCTGGTACATGACTGAGAGGGGGCTGGTATACATGACTGAGAGGGGGCTGGTACATGACTGAGAGGGGGCTGGTATACATGACTGAGAGGGGGCTGGTATACATGACTGAGAGGAGGCTGGTACATGACTGAGAGAGGGCTGGCTGGTACATGACTGAGAGAGGGCTGGCTGGTACATGACTGAGAGGGGGCTGGTACCATGTATTGTGCATCATTGTAGGTCAAACCATTAAAAAGTTAATTTCCACAGCAGCCATTTTGGATTTTGGTCTCTCACAAATTTCCCCCGCCTTTTAAAAAAATACACCCCGGCTAAATTAGTTTATTAACCCTCCTAGATCAGGGGTTCCCAAACTTTTCAGGCCGCGATCCCCAAATAACGGTGTCAGTGAGCCGCGACCCCCACTATTATAGGAGGGAAAAAAATAATTATAATTTTTATAAATGGAAATGTATGGTTGAAACATGCAAACGCACACACACTAATAAGCATTGGAGGCTTTTAACCAGGGCCGGACTGGGGAAATCATTCAGGCCAGGAAATATAGTGCAAAATATAGCCCCAGTCAGGCCACTTTTTAAGCAGGGGGTCTGGGGGTCCCCCACCAGGAATTTTTTTTTTTTGTTACAAAGACTTCATCTCAGGGCGGTTAGGTGGCCGAGCGGAGATTGCGTTCGTCACCAGCCCCGGAGCTGTGAGCTCGATTCGCCTGTTCGAATCCAGCTCACAGCTCCGGGGTTGTCACCAGCTTGGCTGGCCGTCTGCACTGATACAATTGGCTGTATCAGAGGGTGGGAGAAGCTGGCGGGGTGGGTCTGGGTCGTTGTAAACAGCGACTCCTACAGTTCGGTCGGGGCGCCTGCTAAGCGCGGATTGGACGTGAGGGGGATAGTGTGGTCCTCCCACACGCTACGCCCTCTCAATGAGAATCCGCGCTGCCAGGTGAAAAGAAGCGGTGATTGGCTGGACGTGTGTCGGAGGAAGCACGTGGTAGCCTCCACTCTCCCAGATGATCTGACTGTGGGGGGTAAGTGCGCAGCGATCAGGAAGGGACTGGGAATTGGCATACGACTAACATTGGGATGGGAGAAAATCGGAGGAAAATGGAGGGGGAAAAAGACCAATACAAAAAAAAAAAAAAAATACTTCATCTCCTGCATTCTGGTGCAGGAATTTTTTCATTTGTAGCCTTTAAATGCCAGTGTTTGTGATGGCATCACAAATTATTGTTAAAAAAACAACACAGATTTTTATGGATTTTCAGTTTTTTTTTTATTGATCATAACACCACATATTCATTTTATAATTCTAACCCTTTAAATGCCAGTGTGTGTGATGGCATATATTTGCAATATATCAAATGCAAAGTAGATTTTTCTGGGGGGGATTATTACAGGCTAGCATGTGTCAATGATTAGCAGTTTTTTGTAAGGGTCCCGCCTCCACCAATCACATGCGGCTCCCTTTGTGTGTGTGTGAGAGCAAGAGAGAGAGAGAGAGAGAGATAGTTCTCCAACTTGTGTGAGTTGCAGTGATCTCCTGGTTGTTCCCCACCTAGGTTATCTAACTATTGCGCTGGTGCAACTAGAAACACTGGCCTGGCCTGCTTCTAAGTTCAGTGGCCTGACTGCATACATTTAAATTTTTTTTAATCATCTGGCGACCCTCCCGCGGCGGCTCGCGTCCGAGTTTGGGAACCCCTGTCCTAGATGATAAATCCATTGAGAAACGAAGTGCCACAGATGACCCAACTACTAGGCAGGCACGCGGGAACTATAAAACGGCAGGGGGTGCTGGGGGGTCGCGAGATTTTTTTTTTTTTTTCCCGGTCAGGCCACTGAACTTAGAAGCAGGCCAGGCCAGTGTTTCTATTTGCACTAGCGCAATAGTTAGATAACCTAGGTGGGGAACAACCAGGAGATCACTGCAACTCACACAAGTTGGAGAACTATCTCTCTCTCTCTCTCTCTCTCTTGCTCTCACACACACACAAAGGGAGCCGCATGTGATTGGTGGAGGCGGGATCCTTACGAAAAACTGCTAATCATTGACACATGCTAGCCTGTAATAATCCCCCCCAGAAAAATGTACTTTGCATTTGATATATTGCAAATATATGCCATCACACACACTGGCATTTAAAGGGTTAGAATTATAAAATGAATATGTGGTGTTATGATCAGGGCTGAAGTTGAATAAAATATTGTATTTATCAATTACAAAAAACTGAAAATCCATAAAAATCTGTGTTGTTGCTAATCATACATATGCTAGCCTGTTTTTTAACAATAAGTTGTGATGCCATCACAAACACTGGCATTTAGGGTACAAATAAAAAAAATGCCTGCACCAGAATGCAGGAAATTAAGTCTTTGTAACAAAGAAATTCCTGGTGGGGGACCCCCAGACCCCCTGCTTAAAAAGTGGCCTGACTGGGGCTATATTTCCTGGCCTGAATGATTTCCCCAGTCCGGCCCTGGTTAAAAGCCTCCAATGCTTATTAGTGTGTGTGCGTTTGAACGTTTGCATGTTTCAACCATACATTTCCATTTAAAATATTTTTTTTTACCTCCTATAATAGTGGGGGTCGCGGCTCTCTGACACCGTTTTTTTTGGGTTGCGGCCTGAAAAGTTTGGGAACCCCTGGTCTAGCCTGTACCCCCCAGACATGTTGCTGGCCCCGTCAAAACAGTATCCTATCAGCCTCTCCATGGGCAGGTCGAGGCGTAAAAGTATTTTATACACAAAAACAGTGTCTCGGCTGTTGTGTCTGGGCCGGGCATTGTAAAAACCCCAAAAGAAGTTCTGAGCTTCCAAGTTGTCATCGGCTAACTGTATATTACACGAGAATTGTTCTTTTCCAGTGAGTGACATCAGTGGTTCCGTCAGCGCTCAAGCCAAAGATTGGGCTTTTGGATGCTTTGCCTCTAATTTGTCGCTGAATATCATGGGCAAGCAGCTGTAAGATTTCGTTTTGAATGTTGTTGGACATCCAGTTGTCTCTCTTTTGGAGCCAATTCTTCAACTCAGGATCAGATTCGGTGCGCACTCTTTCCATCATGAGCTGCCATAACACCCCATCCCTATTTGCATCACCCCTCAGTGGAAGCCCCTGGCGCCCGAGGGGGGGTATAGGGGAACAGACTCAGTTAACTCTTCAATACCTGATGCTGAGGCTGAACCTGTCGTCTCTGTCTCTCTCTGACGTTTATCAGATTTAGTGGGACTGTCACTGGGACCGGCGGGACGTTTCGAAAATAAATCTGATATTTTTCTTTTCTGCGAGTGAGACATTCTGTGCTAGCAAAGTCTGACTACTAGCTCAAATCGACTGACTGCGCAAGCACTGTATCACAGTAGCTCAGTGGTTCGTGACGCGTGGGAAGGGAGGGAGACAGGAGGTGAATACAATTAGTTGTTTCACCTGTCATTCAATCAGTCTGTGACAGTCTGTCATCACTCGAAAATCTACTCGGTTTTACACGTATGATTGTGTACATACAGTAGTGTAATGAATGAATGAAAACTTTATTTAACAGATTGGAGAATGGCTACAATACAGTACGGCTCAATACACACAATATTAAAATGGTGACGTGCTTTGAGCAGGATAAACTTATAATATACAGTGTTACAGTTATACAGTTACAGTATATACAAATATATAAATACTGCCATAATTTTTTTTTTTTTTTTTTTTTTTGCAATAACTGAGAGGGGGTGCTGCAGCACCCCCCGCACCCCCCCTTCCCGCGTCCCTGCTACTAGGTCCATATCGTATCATCATAATATTATTTAAAAAATCATTAGGATAAGGGTTCCCTTGATAAAGATGCATGAAAAGGCTGTATAATATACAACACCTGTAGCTCAACTGCAAAAACAGCTTTTTTGATTTGATTAGATTTGTATTTGGAAATTAAAAACACATCATAAAAACAAATTATCTTGACCAATTTGTATTCCTGAGGATATCACCTAAAAGCATTAATTAAAACACTTATTTCCAAGGTGGTCCTCGATGGAAGACATAAAAACACAGCACATATAGCCTACTCAACTGCAAATTTTTGCTCAACTGCAAAGATGTATGCCTACTTAAAGTACTTATGTATTAGCCTACAGGGAAAAACACATTCACAACAGGCAGCAAAGTTTATTTTCAGCCAAGTATGGTAATAAGGTAACTATTAGGATATATATTGTATGGATTACTTACTCTTATAACTTATTACTATCTGTGGTAGCTCTAGTCTCCACCTACACAAATTGTTTTTGTGCTGTCCATTGATCATGCACCTTCACATGGTAGGCACATTAACTGTAGGTCAAACTCCCCAAACAAACTATTACTCCTCTCTGAACATGAATATAAAACAAGAAGGTGATCTATTAACTGTGTAAACCTTATGCAATATTCATCATTGATATTTGAATACTTGAAATCTGTATGAACTGAGTAGTTAGTATCAAATTAAATAAGAACAGCTCCATGCATTCATTGAATAAACAACTATTTGCTCATTACCAGAATGGTATTGTTTAAATTTTACAGCTTTTTGCACATCTTTGTCAGGGAATTCCAACAATTCTGGACCTGAATGTACCAGTTAATTGTAATCATCTCTCTCTCTCCTTATGTCTAGTCAAGCCAGGTTGTGGAGGAGAGAGACAGGGATGAACAGGCTATAGACTACTTTGCCCATCCTGAGCCTGCTATGATGCAGATGTTTTTACATCACCACCCAAAACAAGCTTCAGCCAAGAGTGAGTGAGTACACTGGTCCACTTGCACTGGTCCACTTGTCCATGGCACTTACTACCCAGCTTTGTAGTGGTTTGGGGGAATAGTACAGTAGGTACGCATATTTATGGGGAAACACAAGGATGGTGTACTGGTGGGTGGTGTCCAACCGATTATGGTGGGCCGGTCTGGGCCAAAAATGCCAGGGCCGATTTTTGGTCCCAGTCCAGCCCTGAACTAGGCTAGTGGTCTGTATCAGTTTCCATAAATGTATGCTAAGCTAGGCTAGCTTGCAGCTAGATAGCTTTCTATTGAACGCACAGAGAATAAATTGGTATCTATCTTCTTGTCTGACTCTGGAGAAGACAGTAAGCGCATTTCCCATAATGTTGGCATGTTCCTTTAATCTGTGTGGCTGTGCACTAGCAAGCTGGTTTAGACAGTTTGGTAGTTATCAAAGAAAATTACTAGCAAGTGTGTTCAATTATGTGGTAAATTATATTGTGTGTGCAAAACATTTAAAACTACAATAGTATGAGATGCGACAATGTGCGACGACCCGCTTAAGAAGTACAGTGTAATACACACGCACGCACGCACACACACACACACACACACACACACACACACACACACACACACACACACACACACACACAGTGGAACAGAGGATCAAGTAATCACGTATTAGACAATGATGTGTCTTTTTCTAAGCTGGCCCCAAGATTTCACTACCAAAGAAAAAAAAAACATTGTTTAGGGAAAGCCCTGCAGCATTATTGTACATGTTATCATACAGAGTTATATAGATATACTATAGTTTAAGGTAGTCAAAGGGAAGGGAAGGAGGGCAAACAGACAGTTTGTGATGAATAGTCTCAATTGAGTGATGTACCAGTGATGCATTTTCACCACCCTCTGCAGTGCTTTCCGGTCTGAGACAGTGCAGTTGCCGTACCAGACTGTGATGCAATTGGTGAGTTGGTGAATTGGTGATGCTTTCTATGATGCACCAGTAAAGGTTCACCAGAATCTGAGGAGACAGGTGGGCTTTCCTCAGTCTCCTCAGGAAGAAGAGACGCTGGTGAGCCATCTTGACCGGTGGCGGGGTGTTGAGGGTCCAAGAGAGGTCCTCGGAGATGTGGACACCCAGACATTTGAAACTGGAGACACGCTCAACCTCTGTCCCGTTGATAGGGACAGGCTCTGGTCTTCCTGAAGTCCACAATGAGCTCCTTGGTTTTGTTGGTGTTGAAGGCCAGGTCGCCGTCGGGCTTTGTATGCATCCGTTATGTTGGTGTTACGACCCCTGTGAGTCTAAGGGTAAAGGGCTGTAACATAACAGTTGGTTGACAGAAAAGATGGACCAGGTTTGTAAACAACAATGATATTTATTGAATAGAGGCAAAGGAAGCACATGTAGCTCAGGGGTGAGCCCAGGCCAAAACAACAAACAAACACCACTATACTCCAAATAAACACAATCTAATCTATGGTAAAAGAGATTACATTACCTAAACTACTCTTACCTAACCAAAACAGGAGAAAACAATGTCCAAAGGAAATGGCAGCTCACCCCATCTGTGCTTCCTGAGAAAGAGAGAAAAACACATTAATTATACAGAAACAAAAGCAGAATATATACAAAAACAAACTATAACTAACAATGCTCTCTCTGTGGCCATACACACACAAGGAAATTACTACTAAGCACCAAAGGCCAATAAACGAAATGCAATACTGTCAAAGTTACAGGTTTACCAAAAACACAACATGCCTAGCCTCATGCCAGAGAGAGAGAAAGACTGAAGTGAGAAGCCATGTTTTAACAGGTGTGGGGTGATCCATGATTGGGTGGTGTGGATTGAGTGTTGGAGTCTGGAAAGCCATCCACCAATCGGTGCTGTATTGCAATAATGGAAGGATTGGCCTGGCAGGGACCAATGGGGAAGGGAACAATGGCTGGAGGGAGGAAACAAAATGGAGAACACACACACATGGAGACACACACTGGGGAATATATACATTGGGATGTAACACCCCCATACATAAGACAAAAACATGTTTGACACTTAACACTTTGGGTGCCGGCCAAAAATCCGGAAAATGACTGTGGGTTGCCAGGATTCCTGGACGATTCTAGCATATCTCATGATCTTAGCGGAGCTATTTCTATATTTTATATTATAACTATGGGGAAATGGTTGGGCTCATTTGAAGACGACAAGTTGATGTACACAATGCAAAAAAACGTTTGTTTCTGCATGTCTTCGTTCGTTCACAATTACAAGTTAAAAAACGTCAACAAAAGATAAAAGTGGAGGTAAATTATTTAGAACAGAAGTTACAGGCACTTTTATGAAAGGTGTGCCGGCGGGGGGATAATAGGTACTGAACGTGTTATAAAGCAATTTAGACTGGGATGGATGGATGGATGGTTTGATTGATTGATTGTTTGACAGATTGTTTTATTGGTTTGATTGATAGAATGTTTTATTGTTTTGTTGATAGTTTGATTCATAGATTGATTTGTTTGATTGATTGATTACTTTGTTGGTCATTTGATTGATAGAATGTTTGATTGTTTTGTTGATAGTTTGCTTGATAGAATGTTTGATTGTTTTGTTGATAGTTTGCTTGATAGAATGTTTGATTGTTTTGTTGATAGTTTGATTCATAGATTGATTTGTTTGATTGATTGATTACTTTGTTGGTAATTTGCTTGATAGAATGTTTGATTGTTTTGTTGATAGTTTGATTCATAGATTGATTGGTTTGATTGATTGATTACTTTGTTGGTCATTTGATTGATAGAATGTTTGATTGTTTTGTTGATAGTTTGATTCATAGATTGATTTGTTTGATTGATTGATTACTTTGTTGGTCATTTGATTGATAGAATGTTTGATTGTTTTGTTGATAGTTTGCTTGATAGAATGTTTGATTGTTTTGTTGATAGTTTGATTCATAGATTGATTGGTTTGATTGATTGATTACTTTGTTGGTCATTTGATTGATAGAATGTTTGATTGTTTTGTTGATAGTTTGATTCATAGATTGATTGGTTTGATTGATTGATTACTTTGTTGGTCATTTGATTGATAGAATGTTTGATTGTTTTGTTGATAGTTTGATTCATAGATTGATTTGTTTGATTGATTGATTACTTTGTTGGTCATTTGATTGATAGAATGTTTGATTGTTTTGTTGATAGTTTGCCTGATAGAATGTTTGATTGTTTTGTTGATAGTTTGATTCATAGATTGATTGGTTTGATTGATTGATTACTTTGTTGGTCATTTGATTGATAGAATGTTTGATTGTTTTGTTGATAGTTTGATTCATAGATTGATTTGTTTGATTGATTGATTACTTTGTTGGTCATTTGATTGATAGAATGTTTGATTGTTTTGTTGGTAATTTGCTTGATAGAATGTTTTATTGTTTTGTTGATAGTTTGATTCATAGATTGATTGGTTTGATTGATTGATTACTTTGTTGGTCATTTGATTGATAGAATGTTTGATTGTTTTGTTGATAGTTTGATTCATAGATTGATTTGTTTGATTGATTGATTACTTTGTTGGTCATTTGCTTGATAGAATGTTTGATTGTTTTGTTGATAGTTTGATTCATAGATTGATTTGTTTGATTGATTGATTACTTTGTTGGTCATTTGATTGATATGCCTGGCGCTAATGAACAAGTAAGTTTTATAACTACTGGTGTAGGTCCAGACAACATTATTATAAAATACAGAATACTTTACAATGCAAAAAACTTGAAACTTTGATGCCATGAACATTTTTATTGTAAAATATGTTCAATAAACTGGGTGACAAGTCATCAGTACCAACCATTGTTGCTGTGCATTATATGCTGGTAACATTCACAGTATAGGATTATGGTAATTTACCAAGACAATACCTTATAAAAAGTGAACACTGGAGGATAATCAACCATTGTTTCAGTGCATTTAGGAGTTTGTTGGTAACATTCACAGTATAGGATTATGGTAATTTACCAATACAATACCTTATAAAAAGTGAACACTGGAGGATAATCAACCATTGTTTCAGTGCATTTAGGAGTTTGTTGGTAACATTCACAGTATAGGATTATGGTAATTTACCAAGACAATACCTTATAAAAAGTGAACACTGTGATGATAACCAACCATTGTTTCAGTGCATTTAGGAGTTTGTTGGTAACATTCACAGTATAGGATTATGGTAATTTACCAAGACAATACCTTATAAAAAGTGAACACTGGAGGATAATCAACCATTGTTTCAGTGCATTTAGGAGTTTGTTGGTAACATTCACAGTATAGGATTATGGTAATTTACCAAGACAATACCTTATAAAAAGTGAACACTGGAGGATAATCAACCATTGTTTCAGTGCATTTAGGAGTTTGTTGGTAACATTCACAGTATAGGATTATGGTAATTTACCAATACAATACCTTATAAAAAGTGAACACTGGAGGATAATCAACCATTGTTTCAGTGCATTTAGGAGTTTGTTGGTAACATTCACAGTATAGGATTATGGTAATTTACCAAGACAATACCTTATAAAAAGTGAACACTGGCTGATGATAACCAACCATTGTGTCAGTGCATTTAGGAGTTTGTTGGTAACATTCACAGTATAGGATTATGGTAATTTACCAAGACAATACCTTATAAAAAGTGAACACTGGAGGATAATCAACCATTGTTTCAGTGCATTTAGGAGTTTGTTGGTAACATTCACAGTATAGGATTATGGTAATTTACCAAGACAATACCTTATAAAAAGTGAACACTGGAGGATAATCAACCATTGTTTCAGTGCATTTAGGAGTTTGTTGGTAACATTCACAGTATAGGATTATGGTAATTTACCAATACAATACCTTATAAAAAGTGAACACTGGAGGATAATCAACCATTGTTTCAGTGCATTTAGGAGTTTGTTGGTAACATTCACAGTATAGGATTATGGTAATTTACCAAGACAATACCTTATAAAAAGTGAACACTGTGATGATAACCAACCATTGTTTCAGTGCATTTAGGAGTTTGTTGGTAACATTCACAGTATAGGATTATGGTAATTTACCAAGACAATACCTTATAAAAAGTGAACACTGTGATGATAACCAACCATTGTTTCAGTGCATTTAGGAGTTTGTTGGTAACATTCACAGTATAGGATTATGGTAATTTACCAAGACAATACCTTATAAAAAGTGAACACTGGAGGATAATCAACCATTGTTTCAGTGCATTTAGGAGTTTGTTGGTAACATTCACAGTATAGGATTATGGTAATTTACCAAGACAATACCTTATAAAAAGTGAACACTGGAGGATAATCAACCATTGTTTCAGTGCATTTAGGAGTTTGTTGGTAACATTCACAGTATAGGATTATGGTAATTTACCAATACAATACTTTATAAAAAGTGAACACTGGAGGATAATCAACCATTGTTTCAGTGCATTTAGGAGTTTGTTGGTAACATTCACAGTATAGGATTATGGTAATTTACCAAGACAATACCTTATAAAAAGTGAACACTGGCTGATGATAACCAACCATTGTGTCAGTGCATTTAGGAGTTTGTTGGTAACATTCACAGTATAGGATTATGGTAATTTACAAAGACAATACCTTATAAAAAGTGAACACTGGAGGATAACCAACCATTGTTTCAGTGCATTTAGAAGTTTGCTGGTAACATTCACGTCACATGAACTACAGGGCATATCTTACTTGGTCTCTCGCATCGATGACTGCATTGTCCATTGATAAATGGATGAAGCGCCAGATGATCTGTGGACCAAAAAATATCCAATACATGCTTCCAAAGTATATAAATAATAGGCCAATGGACTGCATTAGAAAAGTGTGGTATGTTACCTACAGTATATACTTTTTTAAACTGGGTGACTGTCAGCAACCATTGGTTCTGTGCAAACGGTAAAAATGAGGGGGGAAAAAGATAAATAAAAAAAAACTATATACACACACAATGCAAATTATGAATGGAGTCGATACAGCTAGATCGCTAACATAACGTCTCATCTGCAAGTGGTCCAAACATGCCTATGCAATATCGACAACCGTGGCCCAAATACATGTGTTCAACGCATTTGTCTTGTACAGAAAACAGTGCAACTACCCATACACTATACTATACTATACTATACTACAATATACTATACTATACTATACTACACTATACTATACTACACTCAGCTAGCTATACTATGTACCGGTACACATGGTTCTGTCTGTATCACACAATAATGGATTATTTAGAAGTAATCTGTACTTCTGTGTGCCGGATTATTTAGAAGTAGTCTGTACTTCTGTATGACAACTAATAAAGAAACTATTTAGAGAAATCCCTCTTTGTGTGGTACAGAGCGAAGCATTTGTCACGATGCAGGGGGACTTTGCACGATGTGCAAAAATATCTGGTCTCACTCCTGATGCCACGCCTACTGCAGACACGACATTTCCTACACGGTAGCTTTTTCTTCGGGGTGGCTTTGTATGCAACCATTACATGCTTCACAAAGCCACCCACTAATCTGCTCTGCGGGTCCCCCAGTGGGGCCCTAGGGTCGACACGCCCCACCTGCTCAGCCCCTGCCTCCTCCTCATCCCCACCCCCTGCCTCCTCCCCTGCCTCCTCCCCTGCCTCCTCCCCTGCCTCCGCCTCCGCCTCCATCTCCGCTGTCACCCCAGGAATCTTCTTCTCCTTACCGTCTGTGTAGGTCCGCGCCACAGCCCTGGTGAACCGGAAGAGGTTGGAGTAATGCCCTTGTGGGTGCTTTTTTTTGTACAAGACAAACGCGTTGAAGATACATATTTGGATCAGATACATCACAAACTTTTTGGTCCACTTTCCAGTCTTACGTGTAACCGGATAGTACGATATATTCTGATCCAGCTGATCGACGCCGTTCATGAATTTATTGTACTCCAGGATTGATGATGGCTTGAGCATCTCCACCCTCAGCGCTTTGCCCTTCTTCTGCTTCTTCCACACCATCGCCTTTTCCATGGTGTCCTCGTGGAAGCTGCTGATGGTCTTCACGATTCTCTTATCGCGCCATGCCACGATCAGGACCTCCTTGTTGTTGACCACAATGCGCTCCCCCACACCGATGTCACGTTTGGTAATGTTCTTGATGATGGCTGGCTCGCCCCGGTGCTTCCTGAGGGTACCACAGACGTCGGTCCTCAACTGTCGGAGCCTGGCGGACATACGTACCGAGTTGTAGAAGTTGTCCATGAAGAGCGTATAGCCGGCCCCAGACAGACGTCCAAGCAGACCGACGACCGTGTCCCCCAGGAGCGAGCCTTCCCGACAATATGGCTTAAATGAAAAGCAATATCCTGTGCGTGATTCGCACAGGAAGTAGGACTTGATGCCATAGCGGGTGGGCTTGTTGGGGTTGTAGACCCGGAAGGTCAGGCGGCCTCGCCATGCCATCACCCCCTCGTCAATGGCGAGCTCGCGTTCAGGCTGGTACAGCTCCTTGCACCTCGCGTTTACATGGTCGACTACAGGGCGTACTTTGCACAATTTGTCTCTAACCTCCAGGGAAGTATTGTCCGCAAAGTGGAGGAATCGCCAGATCAATTGGAACCTGTTGCGTGGCATGGTATCAGAGTAGTACGGTGTGTACATCATGTCGTCAGTGGTCCACATCTGGTCCACGCGAGGCTTCCGCAGGACACTGCTAAGGAAATGGAGTCCGAGGAACTTCTTCAGCTCCTTCAATGTGAGGGGCTTCCAAAGCAGTGCCCTGCTACTGGTTAGCGTGGGGTCCAGCCGGGCAATGGACTGCTCAGCGTAGAGGTTGGACTGGGCAACAATAGAGTTCAGAAAAGCATCTGTCAGGAACAGATCCATCCATTTCGCAGGCCGGTAAGATCTGAGTGCCTTGGCGTCCTGGAGCAACCCCGGTTGGGCTGTGAAGGGGATCCTTTGAGGCACCCAGCCCTCACGAGACCAGGCATTCTCCTCTTCCTGACGGATCGCAGCCCTGCTCTTCGCTCCTCCACGACCTGTCAATTATACAAATATACTATAACACCCCTACTGTAGACATTCATATGCCACGTAGTTACAAACTGTGTGAGTGAATGAGTGAGTGTGTGTGGGGTTCAGATGTCAGAGCTGGACGTGGTGTGGGGGTCAGAGGTCAGAGCTGGAAGTGGTGTGCAGAGTGAGGCCAACTTACCGCTCTTAGATGTGCGTTTCCGCCCTGCAACAGGTTCCGGCATGTCCAGACTAGCATCCAGTTCTAGAATCACATGATGTAATACATTACACTAGGGCAACGCATTGTCATTGTATTTACCACCATCACCACCAGACCAGGCCCTGCAGCAGCCAGTCACCACCAGGCCCAGGCCCTGCAGCAGCCAGTCACCACCAGGCCCAGGCCCTGCAGCAGCCAGTCACCACCAGGCCCAGGCTCTAGCAGCAGCCAGTCACCACCAGGCCCAGGCTCTAGCAGCAGCCAGCTACCACCAGGCCCAGGCTCTAGCAGCAGCCAGTCACCACCATGTACAATTACCTGCAGGAGTAGAATGTGATCCTATGTCGTTGCCAGTCTCAGCATCACTATCTGCAGGGTCTGCGCCAGAATCTGAATTGGATTAAATTCATTCAGTAAGTAAGTCTCACAAAACACAATAGTAATACATTTACACATACATAAATGTAGTTAGTACATACCCAAGCATGTTGGTGTATTGGCCCCGGATTCGGTTTCGGAGTGTTCTGCTGTGTGAACACAAAATAAATCAGCGGCCATCAAAGCATGTACATGTGTGTGTGTTGTAATCAATGGAATTTTACATATGCTACACAACCATGCATTTAAATATAGGCCTCGCCATGTGCCCATGCCATTGTGTATGTGTGTGCTGTAATCAATGGAATTTGCATATAGAGGCCTCACCATGTACTGCGAAGTTCAAAGGTGTTGGAGAGGATGCATGTCTTTTGATCTTGTGTGTGTGTGTGTGTACACACACTGCACACACACACACACACATACACACACACATCAAATGGCATGGGGTGAGGCATCTACACACACACACACACACACATCCATGTAACTAAATGTAGTGGCCTGTACATGCCTACTATATCCTATATCATTCAACTATCGATTTGAACATGCACAAAACAATATTCACATTGCAACATACCAATTACCACGTCGACCACCACCACCACGTCGTATCATGCCCAGCATGCAACTATTATCACTTACATGATAGCTACACACTTCAAAGAGCCACTTCAAAGGGCGTGCACATGCACACACACACACACACGCACACAAGACAACCTAACTGTAGCACATGGTAGCGTGGCCTGTACTACATGCCTACTATATCCTATATCATTCAACTATCGATTTGAACATGCACAAAACAATATTCACATTGCAACATACCAATTACCACGTCGACCACCACCACCACGTCGTATCATGCCCAGCATGCAACTATTATCACTTACATGATAGCTACACACTTCAAAGAGCCACTTCAAAGGGCGTGCACATGCACACACACACACACACACGCACACAAGACAACCTAACTGTAGCACATGGTAGCGTGGCCTGTACTACATGCCTACTATATCCTATATCATTCAACTATCGATTTGAACATGCACAAAACAATATTCACATTGCAACATACCAATTACCACGTCGACCACCACCACCACGTCGTATCATGCCCAGCATGCAACTATTATCACTTACATGATAGCTACACACTTCAAAGAGCCACTTCAAAGGGCGTGCACATGCACACACACACACACACGCACACAAGACAACCTAACTGTAGCACATGGTCGCGTGGCCTGTACTACATCCCTACTATATCCTATATCATTCAACTATCGATTTGAACATGCACAAAACAATATTCACATTGCATTAGTAAACATGACGTACCGTTGCCCCGTCGACCACCACCGTGTCCGACTCCCACGTCTGAATCGTGCGATGAATCAGACTCATACCTCCGACCCAAGCCGAGATCATCGTCAGATGATTCCGGAGCTAGAATATAATAAATGCATATCAGCGTTAGGTTTGGCAAACTAACGTTACATAGTCACAGAATAAGCGGTAGGTAAATCATCAAATACACGTTTCACACACACACAATCACATGCATATCGCCGGCGTTGGTTTGTCGAACTAACGTTACATAGTCACAGTATGTAAATCATCAAATACACGTTTCACACACACACACAATCACATGCATATCGCCGTTGGTTTGTCGAACTAACGTTACATAGTCACAGTATGTAAATCATCAAATACACGTTTCACACACACACATATATATATATATATATATAAGACCGTGTAATTACCTGGTGGTTCCCAATCGGCGCTCCCATCAGATTCGTGGGCGGTCGAATCGCTGTCCCCTGACTCGCATGAAGAAGCTATGACCACAGCGGCAGCCTTCCTCTTCCTCGAACTGCGTCGGGTAGAGCCGGTC
Organism: Notolepis coatsorum; assembly: GCF_963971535.1. Lineage (NCBI taxonomy): Eukaryota > Metazoa > Chordata > Actinopteri > Aulopiformes > Paralepididae > Notolepis > Notolepis coatsorum. The sequence continues at coordinate 27,392,936 of NC_140165.1, forward strand.
CCGGGGCGAGACGCGTTACTGGGCCCAGCAACGGTCTCACGGCTCTCTCCGATCGGAGCTACCAAAGACGTTGGTGCTGTTGGTGCTGCTGCTGCTTGAACAACCGCGGGTCCAAACGCCAGCTTCGTCTGAACAAAGCGACCCGCCGCCGGATTGTCCCCTCGCTTTCCTACACTACGTCTCTTCATACTGATCTAATAATCTAAATGAAACTACTAACTGATCAAACTACTATTACTACTACTGAAATATACTACCTAGACTACACACTAATCCCTCGAATAGTACTACTACTTAGCACGACTAAGTACTTTCTAAAGCACAGCTGAAACCTTACAATTAGTCTGATACTACCACTATACTGTATAACACTATAAATATAGACTATAGGCTGATCTCAATTCAAATCTCTCTCTCAATCTCTCTCTCTCTCTCTATCGCTCTATCTATCTCTCTCTCTCTCTCTCCTCCAAAACCTCGTAGATTCTGGGATCGCGCTAACGTTTTATACCTGTGGTTACATTGGCCAGGTATGCTGGCCAATCAAATGCCAGATTCATTGTGGGGTACAATATTCCCCCTATTGTGATAGTGTTAGAAAATAGGGGGACACTGCCACCTAGTGAAATTTGAGAGGAAATGCAGTTTCCGGTTAAAATTTTCTTCCAAAAGCTCGGCGGTGAAGTTCAGACGGGGAAAATCGGAAAAAGATGTAAACAGATCAAAGACGCTGTACAGCGTCCTCGGCACCTTGAGCATGGCCGGGAAAGACGTTGTAAATCGTTTCTAGGCACCCAAAGTGTTAACACCAACTAAACATGTTTTTTTTTTAACAACGAGATAACATCTCTGAGATAACATGTACTTCAAAACAAAGCTATAAAAAAAAACTAGCAGTTGGTACAACAACCACTCGGGTCAACAATGACAGAACGAGTTGACAGCAACAGACAACGAGTCGACAGCAAAATAGAACAAGTCGACAGCACGAGAGATTTAACTCCGAGATAGAGCATCCGCCAACACATTCTCAGACCCCTTCCTATGCTTTATGCTGAGGTTATAATTTTGCACTATGAGCGCCCAACGCATGAGGCGCTGATTGTGGTTGTACATCCGCGACAGAAAAACCAATGGGTTGTGGTCGGTGTATACTACCACTGGTAATACGCTCGAACCGACATACACCTCAAAATGTTGCAACGCATACAACATAGCCAAAGTCTCCTTTTCAATAGTGGAATAGTTTAGTTGATGTTTGTTAAATTTCCGGGAGAAATAACAAACCGGGTGACTGACACCATCGTGATCATCCTGTAATAACACTCCTCCAGCTCCCACCCCGCTGGCATCCACCTCCAGCTGGAACGGCAGGGAGAAATCTGGAGCAGAGAGAACAGGGGAACTGCATAAGAGAGCTTTAACACCATCGAATGCATTTTGACAATCAGCTGTCCAAATGAATGGTTTGGACGGGCTACACAGGCTAGTGAGAGAAGTGACGACAGAAGAAAAGTTTCGGCAAAAACCACGGTAATACCCAGCCATCCCAAGGAATCTACGCAATTCCCGCCTAGTAGTAGGCACTGGAAAAGTTGTGATTGCAGATATTTTTGCATCCACCGGACGCACTTGGCCTTGTCCTACCTGCTTACCAAGATAGGTAACCGTAGCCTTGCCGAACTCACACTTGGCAAGGTTAAGGGTCAGGGAGGCTCCAGCTAAGCGGTCAAAGACAGTTTGCAAGGTTGTCATGTGGTCACGCCAGTTGGTCGAATAGACAACCAGGTCATCGAGATAGGCATTACAATTTGGAACACCAGCCAGGACTAGGGTCACCAGTCGCTGGAAAGTGGCCGGGGCATTACGCATTCCAAAAGGCATTACAGTATATTGCAAAAATTGTCAGGAGTAACAAACGCAGAGATTTCCGAGGCACGGGGGGTCAAAGGGACCTGCCAGTAACCCTTTAACAAATCTAGTTTGCTAACATAGGTGGCAGATCCAAGGTTGTCAATACAATCTTCCATGCGGGGCAGTGGGAAGGAATCAGGCACGGTGACAGCATTTACCTTTCGGAAATCAGTACAAAATCTAGGAGTTCCATCCGATTTGGGAGCTAACAAACAAGGTGAACTCCAGGGACTGCAACTTGGCTTGGCTAAACCATGTTTTAACAAATAGTCAACCTCCTGTTGCATCATGGCCCTCTTGGTGACGTTAACACGGTATGCATGTTGCTTGATAGGCACAGCATTGTTAACATTAATATCATGGGCCAACACAGAAGTACAGGAGGGAACATCACCAAACAGAGCCATGTAGGCCTGAATCAAATTTGTGATGTCCTCTCGCTGCTCCTCAGGTAAGTGTGCTAAGTGAGTGGGCAGGTTCAATAACATCTCAGTGTTGGACAATCTAGCACCCTGATGGGCTGCATTGCGCAACTCCAAGCCATCTACATCCTCACCACTAACGTCAGGAGAGTCCGGAACTATTGGAGTTGAGGCAACAGCAGAGACGGCCAGTCCGGCTGTCTGGTCTGAGGTCTTCATCTGCACACCATCTCTGGAAAAATATGGTTTAAGCATATTGATGTGGCAAACACGAGAGTGACGTTTACGATCAGGGGTGCGAACCACATAGTCTGTATCACTTATCTTCTTGTCTATTGCATACGGTCCGGAAAAACGAGCGGAAAGAGCAGAACCAAGGATAGGTAACAGGACTAGAACCTTATCACCTGGCTGGAAAGATCGAGAAACAGCTTTCTCGTCATAGTGCCGTTTCATAGTTCTCTGGGAAGAAGAGAGCGCTTCTTTTGCGAGAGAGCACGCCTGATGCAGTCGCTCTCGAAACTGGCTAACAAAATCTAGCACATTAGTGGGTGTGCTGGCACCCTTTGACATGAACCGTTCTTTAAGAACTTTCAGAGGCCCTCTAACAGTGTGCCCAAAAACGAGCTCAGCAGGACTGAAACCAAGAGACTCCTGTATGGTCTCTCGCGCAGCAAATATAACAAGGGGGACACCCTCATCCCAATCTTTCTCTGTGTCTAAGCAATATTTACGCAGCATGGACTTTAAGGTCTGATGCCAACGTTCTAGAGCCCCCTGAGTTTCAGGGTGGTAGGCACTGGACACTATATGTCGGATACCCAGGGACTGTAACACTTGCTCAAATAACCTAGACAGGAAGTTGGTGCCTTGGTCCGTTTGTACTACCTTAGGCAGTCCAAACGTGGAGAAGAACTTCGTCAAAGCCTTAATTATTACAGGCGCTGTAATTCTGCGAAGAGGGATAGCCTCAGGGAAACGGGTGGCGGTACACATTATTGTCAACAAAAACTGATTGCCGGCTTTGGTCCTTGGCAACGGACCAACACAGTCAACTATGACATGTTCAAATGGTTCACCGACCGCTGGTATAGGACAGAGGGGAGCAGGTGGAATGACCTGGTTTGGCTTTCCGGTGATCTGACAAGTACTACAGGTACGACAGTACTGTGCTACATCGGACTTCAAACCGGGCCAAAAGAAATGTTGAAGTATTCTGTTGTATGTTTTAGTGACTCCCAAGTGTCCAGACCAAGGGTGGTCATGGGCCAAGAACAGTACATGCTGACGATAAACTGCAGGGACAACAATCTGATAAACAGTGCTCCAGTCTGGTACCTGATCTGGTAGCCCTATCTCCGATTGTGCATGCTCTGCCAGTCTAGTACCATGGGACCTCCATGTACGCATCAAAACTCCTTCATCCACAAAATAAGAATGCAACTCTCTCCTCTGTTCTGTTTCAAGAGAAGAGAAACATTTAGCAAGAGAAGGGTCAGCCTTCTGGGCAGTAATTAGCATTTCACGAGTAACGGGTAACTTCAATGCGTCGGAACTAGTTACAGTTGTCTGTGGGGGTACCTTACTATGAGTCGGTGGTTTGTCAGCGGTATCAGAAGTTGGAGCCAGCAACTCCTCCCTGACAAAGGCTGAAGCAAAAACAGAGTCAGACAAATTAATTTCATCACCTCTCTTTTTCAATTGAGCCCGAGTGACAACACTTGCAGAAAAAACTTCAGGGAAGTTCTGTGACAAGTCATCAGGCAGAGAATCTGTGTCTGGGTGATCCAACACTTCCAGCACAGCGTTCACCTGTCCTCCAGCTAAATCATTTCCCATGATAAAGGAAATGCCTTTAACTGGCAAGGAAGGTCTCACCCCTATTTTAAAGAAACCAGTGACCAAATCAGATTGTACATGAATACAGTGTAACGGGGCTGGCACGAAACCCATCTCAATACCTTGAACTAGGACACTAGAACCACAGGAAGATTTCTCAGACAGAGGTAGTACATCAGAGAGGATAAAGGATTGTGAGGCTCCAGTATCTCGTAAGATCTGAACTGTACACTGATCTTTTGGATCCCCTGTCAAGGAAACTAAACCCTTGGAAGTAAATGGCCTGAAACAAGGATCGAGAACATCCTGATCATTGTGCATCTGTTGATCGGAATCAGGTGCCATTTTAATCAGACCAACCCTTTTGGGTTGTCTAAAGTTCTGAGAGGACGGTTGCTGCTTACGTTTCAATGTTAAACAGTCAGAAATAACATGACCAGATTTATGACAGTAGTAACATGTCCGCTCCTCTTTTGAGCGTGGAGGTGACATTTTTGGTCGGGGGTGTGTGAATTCTGAATGGTTGGGGACAGAAGGTCTCTGAGAGAAATCATGGGGGAAAAACGAGTCACGCCTATCTACAAACACAGTTTTATGGGTTAGCGCAAACTCATCAGCTAATACAGCAGCTTGCTGCAGAGTGGACACTTTCTGCTCACTCAGGTAAATTACAATACGCTCTGGCAAACGATTCTTAAACTCTTCTAATAGAATGAGTTCTCTGAGAGAGTTAAGATCTGAGGCCTTGCTTGCTGCACACCATTTATCAAAGAGAGTTCCCTTCTCTCTAGCAAACTCTACAAAGGTCTGGTTGACAGCTCTCTTGTGACTGCGAAACCTCTGCCTATAAGCTTCGGGCACAAGCTCATATGCACGAAGGATGGCAGCCTTCACAGTATCATACAGTAAACTATCTTCTAGGGAAAGTGTTGAACAAACCTCTTGGGCTTTACCAGTCAATTTGCATTGAAGCAACAAAGGCCAGACCTCTCTTGGCCAGCGCAATGAAGCAGCAATACGCTCAAACACATTAAAATAAGTATCAACTTCTGTCTCTCGGAACGGAGGCACCAAAGCAATGTGTTTACTTATATCAAAAGTGTGTGATGAATAAGCTGTGGAGGAGGACATACCCGGGCCTTGTGGAGGAGTCGGTGTAGCAGAGTTGGATTCACTCCTTAGGACTTCCAGCTCCAACCTCCGCAGTCTGAGCTCTTTTTCCACTTCATGCTCAAGCTCCAACCTACGAATGTTAACAGCCCTTTCATTTTCTGCCTCAAGCTCCATTCTACGAAGCCGATACTCCGCCTCACGTGCTTGTGCCTTCTCCTGAGCCTCCATCTGGAGACGTGCTATTCTAACCTTGACCTGGGCCCCTTCTCGAGACCCAGTTGACACAGGAGAGGTCAAGTGAAAATGTGGCAATGTGACGTTCACACCTGCCTTTTCAGCACCATGGGCTTGCTCCTCAGAAGGCTGTGCTTCCGTAGGTTCACCAGGAGGACTTGCATGTTCATCAGAGACCGCAGGTAAAACAAGCGTCCCCTGCTCCAACAGCTTATCTACAACAAGACACCTGATATCCTGCTTAAGATGCTTTTGTTGAACCGAGAGTTTAAAATGTGTGGCAATCTCCACTAAGTCTGCCTTGCGGCAGCTATCTAGCGCTTCCCAAGTAGGATTGCTCAAGAATTTCCCCAGATCAAAAGTACTAACTGCCATTTTTTTTTTACACAAATGCCATTTTTACACAAATTAATTAATAACTATACAAGTGTAAACAAACACAGTTCACCAAATCCATCAACCAACAATTGAACACGGGTTACAAAATCCAGGCAGAGCCCCCATTTATGTTACGACCCCTGTGAGTCTAAGGGTAAACGGCTGTAACATAACAGTTGGTTGACAGAAAAGATGGACCAGGTTTGTAAACAACAATGATATTTATTGAATAGAGGCAAAGGAAGCACATGTAGCTCAGGGGTGAGCCCAGGCCAAAACAACAAACAAACACCACTATACTCCAAATAAACACAATCTAATCTATGGTAAAAGAGATTACATTACCTAAACTACTCTTACCTAACCAAAACAGGAGAAAACAATGTCCAAAGGAAATGGCAGCTCACCCCATCTGTGCTTCCTGAGAAAGAGAGAAAAACACATTAATTATACAGAAACAAAAGCAGAATATATACAAAAACAAACTATAACTAACAATGCTCTCTCTGTGGCCATACACACACAAGGAAATTACTACTAAGCACCAAAGGCCAATAAACGAAATGCAATACTGTCAAAGTTACAGGTTTACCAAAAACACAACATGCCTAGCCTCATGCCAGAGAGAGAGAAAGACTGAAGTGAGAAGCCATGTTTTAACAGGTGTGGGGTGATCCATGATTGGGTGGTGTGGATTGAGTGTTGGAGTCTGGAAAGCCATCCACCAATCGGTGCTGTATTGCAATAATGGAAGGATTGGCCTGGCAGGGACCAATGGGGAAGGGAACAATGGCTGGAGGGAGGAAACAAAATGGAGAACACACACACATGGAGACACACACTGGGGAATATATACATTGGGATGTAACAGTTGGTCTAAACACGTCTAATGTCTTGTCTCCTCGCGTGGGGCAAGATAATGCTGGTAAACTTTGGGGAGCACAGTCTTTAGGTTGGTGGTTGAAATCTCCTGCCACAATAAAGGCTGCCTCTGTGTGTGAGTTCTGTTGTTTGCTAATGGCAGCATGCAGTTCCTTCATTGCTAGCTTAGCATTAGCATCCAGAGGTATATGCTGCAGTCACAATAGTAGCTGTGAATCCCCTAGGCTGATAGAAAGGTCTGCACTTAACTTAAACTTTTCCCAACTTGCGTTTCTCACAACCTAATCATAAAAAAAAATCACATCTTTTCTACAGTTCAGTTGATCTTTGGTGTGCGTTACTGTCGCACTGCCAGTGTTGCCAGATGGCTTAAAATGATGATTCCAGATTGTTGTTTGCAAGTCATACAGAGACGCACAGAGGGTACATTTATCGTACAGATTGTACAAAGGGCAAGACCGTCAATATCTGGCCACACTGCGCACCGCCTCCCTCTCACTCTCACTCTTGCACTCACTTCTTTGGTCCCCTTTTATCTCTTTCTATAACTCTATCTCCTCATCCCTTTTCCTACCTTTGCTCTCCCCCCCCTCCCTCTGCCCCCTCTCTCCCCCTCGCTGTGTCTTTACCTCTCTTTCTCTCCTCCCTCTCTGTCTCCCTCCCGGGTGACCCTGACGGAGGGTCCTCCGCGTGTCTGATCAGTGGGAGATCTGAGGCAGCGTGAGAGGCTCTCCCCTGGGCCCCCGCCGGGTTCCTGGAGGGCCGTCCGGCTTGACGCTCGCTCTCATTTAACTTTGCCTCCCGCTGAAGCCTCATTTGCATAAAACTGCACGAGTGCCCGACACACTTTTCTTTTTTTTCAAGTGCCTCTGCTGTAGCGCCGTCTCCTCTCCTCGCTGTTAATTAGACTGAAGCACAACACCGAAGCACTCCGTGTCAGGGGTGGAAGTTGTCTGCGCGACGACGAAGAGTTCTGGAAAGTAGCCATGTGCTTTTACTCAAGTACTGTATTTAGGTGCAGTTTTAAAGGGGGACTTCACCAAATATAACAACAATGCTGATTTATTTTAATCTCACACACATTCATTCATCAGTTTTGCACACATTCATTTAGTTTGACAGTTATTGAGAGTAAATTAGTTTGAATATGGTCACCAGTGATGTCGTCGGGGGCATTGAATCATTGTGTTGTGCTAATTACAGCTCCATGAAATGATGTGTAGATGGAAAAAATATCAATCGTTTGTCTTATTGGGACGTGTGTGCGTGCGTGCGTGCGTGCGTGCGTGTGTGCGTGCGTGCGTGGAGAGATGATGGCTGTGTCAATCCCTGTTCTGACTCATATCAGGGAAATTATGCTGTTTGAAATGGAATCATACGTGGCTGGTCTACTGTAACTGCTGGACATTCTTCACCCAGGCAGGCAGTTAGCCAGACAGACAGACAGACAGGCAGGCAGGCAGGCAGGCAGGCAGGCAGGCAGGCAGGCAGGCAGGCAGGCAGGCAGGCAGGCAGGCAGGCAGGCAAACAGACAGGCAGGCAGGCAGGCAGGCAAACAGACAGACAGGCAAACAGACAGGCAGGCAGGCAGGCAGGCAGGCAGGCAGGCAGGCAGGCAGACAAGAAGGCAGGCAGACAGGCAGGCAGACAAGACGGCAGGCAGACAGACAGGCAGACAAGAAGGCAGGCAGACAGGCGGGCAGATAAGACGGCAGACAGGCAGGCAGGCAGACAGGCAGGCAGACAGGCAGGCAGACAGGCGGGCCAATACACTCCTCAACATACCCAGGCTTGACTGGGGGCCCCTCTCAAATTGATTCATAAATTAATTTTGTCTTCCCCAGCTTCAAGAGGCAGGGGCTCGAATTCGGAAGAGAATTTACATGATATTATTCTAATAGAAACTAATGACCTATCAAGGGTTCTGGAGCATTATCCATCATGGACGCTGTCAGAAAGTAGGCCCGCTCAGCGGCACGGGGCAGGCCCATTTGGCAGCGAGGATTTGGCCTTGTTAGAATGTCGCATAATGCGAAGCAGGGCTTTTGATAATGTGATGTGGTGTTAATGTAAGGAGCCCAGTCAGATGTATGGGAGAATTACAAAAGGCCAGAGAGTCGTCCCTCTATCTCCTTTGTGTCATAATACATTTCACTTTGATTGTCAGCGCTTAATTGAACTGGCAACGTCCCAGTAGAACTCCCAATCATCAATTTCCATCACATCACATTTGCAACTATGGCTTTAAATGATATAGACATTAAGAATGAATTTTTTTCATTTGACCTCACAGAACGTGACATATGATTGACATAGCCTACATTTGCATTCAAAAGTGCAGCAAAGGTGAAATATGTGTCTTTTTCAAGGTTGAGCTTTTAAAGAACTTAAATCTTTTTTTCTATATTGAATAACAATTTGTATAAATATGTTTTTTCCACCAAATTGTTCAGTAACGTACTGAAAATGGCAGCAGCATCTCTACACTTTTACCCTCATTGAGATGCAAGATTCTATGAATATGCAAATTGACAACAAGCACCTGTTGATATTTACCTGTTGATAAATACCAAGTCAGCAGCTTATATTCTTTCAAGACATGTCATTAACTACGTTATGTGTATGATGAAGATAAATATGTCAAGGTACCAGATATTGAGGTCCGACCATGAGAGGTTCATTTTAGTGACATTAGTGACATCACACATGCAACTCAGATTTCAGGGAAATACAGAGAAGCTCTCCCTCTCCCGGGGAAGAATGTGAAAAAGGAGCTCTGGTGACAAGTTCTGCTAGTGATAGTCAAAGCCACAAATAACAATCTGTATAGTCAAAGCCACAAATAACAATCTGTATAGTCAAAGCCACAAATAACAATCTGTGGAGTCAAAGTCACAAATGACAATCTGTATAGTCAAAGTCACAAATAACAATCTGTGGAGTCAAAGTCACAAATGACAATCTGTATAGTCAAAGCCACAAATACCAATCTGTGAACATTGTTACTCAGCTGATAGAGTTGTACCCTTCCTGATGACTTGTCGTACAGAACTTGTAAGTCGCTTTGGATAAAAGCGTCAGCTAAATGACTAAATGTAAATGTAAATGTAAATGGAGTCAAAGTCACTGTTAAAGTTATGTGATGTATATGATTGCATGTAACTGTCTAACTGTTTCCACAAGAGGGCGCTATAGGCGGAGCTATTAATGCTGGCGCCAGGTAAGAGGTATAAAAGGAGATGTTAACTCCCCCTCTGTCTCTTCCCATCTACCTCTCACAGAGAGAAGGTCTCATGTACTAGTATGCTCAATGTGATAATAAACCACGCCGATTAATGGCTGAAGTGAGAGGACCTTGTCGTCATGACCAAGTTATTGTCGCCCCATAAGTGACTCTGTCAACAGGTTATGGGCCCAGATCACGCAGGGGCGAAATAATAAGGGTAGCAAGTTTAGCTGAAGTATAGGCTAGGTTAGCACCGGGAGCACCGCATGGCTAAAGGCTAGGCCAACAGGAGCTAAAGCTACGCCTACCATCAAAAAGAGGATGACGACCAAAGGAAAGAGCAAATGGCCCTCGTTCAACGGAAGAGCAGAGGACTATGAGCTCTGGGAAGAGCGAATGTTGTGCTACATGCACGGTGTGGGACTGAAGACAACGATCTTGACGGCCCCCACAGGAGAAGTAACGGCGGCCGCGCGAGCCCTGGACAACAAGCATAATGCCGACGCATACTTTGAGTTAGCACCACTGCTAGACGACACAAGCTTGGGGCTGATATTCCGTGACACTAAGGACAAAGGCAGAGAGAGCCTGAACGTGTTGAGAGAACATTATATCGGACGGGGAAGACCCCGAATCGCATCCCTCTACATAACACTAACCGCGCTGAAGAAGGGGCACACCGAGACTGTGACCGAATACGTCATCAGAGCTGAGCAGATCATTACGGCGCTTAAGAGTGCAGGAGAAGCACCAAGCGATGGACTAATGATGACAATGGTTATGAGAGGACTACCGGAGCTGTACAAACCGCTTCCTTTGCAGGGTTAGCGTATGAGTACCAGAGGCTGCCGTTCGGTTTTTTCTCTGGCTCCCCGCATCTTCACCAAGTGCGTGGAATGCGAAGTGTATTCTGCCCTGATGATGTTCTGGTCCTTCGCGGTCAAGGTGGATCGTCAGGTCTCGTACCAGGCAGGTCCCTACTAGGGGTGGGACGATACATCGATCCAGATCGATATATCGATCTATTATCAATAATCAAATAGGATCGATGCCACGTAAAAAGATCAATTCATATTGCGATACTCTTATTTTGAAAATCCGGCGACGGCGACGTCATCGCCCCGCGCCCAGTGTTGTGAAACTCCGTTTAACATCAACAGCACACAGAGCGTCACTAGAGCAAGACTATTGTGCCTATTCTGTGACCCAAAACATGTCCCTGCTGTTTTATTCCGCAACGGGTCCAATGCATCTAACCTGCTTTGCAATCCTCGCCAATCCATTATGCCCATGTCGCGTTAAAGATAGAAGATAACGTTACGTTAGCGCCGTAAGCTAACAAGCTAACCCAGAGCCGAGCAAGACTATTGTGCCTATTCTGTGACCCAAAACATGTCCCTGCTGTTTTATTCCGCAACGGGTCCAATGCATCTAACCTGCTTTGCAATCCTCGCCACTCCATTATGCCCATGTCGCGTTAAAGATAGAAGATAACGTTACGTTAGCGCCGTAAGCTAACAAGCTAACCCAGAGCCGAGCAAGACTATTGTGCCTATTCTGTGACCCAAAACATGTCCCTGCTGTTTTATTCCGCAACGGGTCCAATGCATCTAACCTGCTTTGCAATCCTCGCCACTCCATAATGCCCACGTCGCGTTAAAGATTGAAGATAACGTTACATTAGCGTAAGCTAACAAGCTAACCCAGAGCCATAGGCAGAGAGAAGTGGGGACTGGGAAGGAGGGTGCATTCTCGGGATAGCCCCACTAACAGGATCTGGGCGGCTTTTCCAGCCAAAATACAGCTCTGTGACAGTGAATAGGATATTAATATTGAGAAAAAAAAAAAAAAAAAAAAAAAAAACAGTGAACAGGAGGTCTATTTGTATTAAAAACAATAGATTGTTTTTCATTTAAATGTCTGAAAGAGCTCAACAATAAAAATGTCAAATGATATTTCCATTGCCTTTTTTTTGTTGATTTAAATGTTACTGATTGTGTTAAATGGGCATATAATATCGTCTCATATCGATCGCAGGCACCTGAATCGAATCGTATCGTATCGTGGTAGACTGTGTGATATCGGATAATATCGTATCGTTGTCCAAAGAATCGATATCGTATCGTATCGTGATGAAACTGGTGATTCCCACCCCTAGTCCCTACCAGCCTGGGGTTTGCTGTAGACTGGAAGTAGAGTACTCCTCTTCCCAGTCAACGGTTGGAGGGCTATGGGCAACCCTCTCAGAGCGTGTTGTCGACACGCTCGGGAGGTTCCGTCCTAGGACGGTTACGGCGCTGTCTCACGTCACGTTTTTCACCGACGCCTCCCTCGCTGGTGACGCGTCGGGCCAACGCAGTAGGGGGCAGCTGGCAAACCATGCTGCCCGGTCTGCGCTACGTTCAATGTGTTGGTATTGAAAGCGGTCCTTCTGGTCCTCAAACGGTGTTGATCAGGACGGACAATACGACGTCAGTGTCGTATATCGACAGACAGGGAGGAGTCCGCTCCCCCGTCTGCACCAGGCTATGGGCGGCTGGCTATGGGCGTCCTCCATCTGCGCGGCCTGAGGGCTCCCCACATCCTCGGCAGGGTGAATGTGGGTACAGGTGTACTGTCGCGGGCGGTCCTCATCCTGACGGGTGGGGATTACGTCCGGTCATAGCCAGGCAGGTCTGGGACCGATGCCGTGCCGCCTGGGATTCTTTCCCCATACATCTGTCAGGTCAGTTGTTGGGACGGGTACGTTGAGGAGCGCAGGTTCTTGATCCTGATGGCGCCGGACCGGGGCGCAGCTGTGTGGTTCCCGGTCCTGATCCAGCTACTGGTAGTCTGGAGAGGATGGACCCTTCTGTGGTTGATACCATCCGGAATGCGCATGCTCCCTCCACTGTCGCGCTTTACGCGGGCAGATGGCGTATGTTCCAAGTGTGGTGTAAGGTGGGGGGCCGGGACCCAGTCTCCTGCCCCCTGGATGCTGTCCTTAGTTACCTCCAGTCTCTCCTTGATAGACTGTCGGCTTCGACGGTGAGGGTATATGCAGCAGCTATATCCTCCTATCATGAGGGATTTGAGGGGGATGTCTTGTTCAGCCACCCTCTTGTGAAGCGTTTCCTGCTTGGCGCTCAACGCGTTAAGCCGGTGCAACGCTCTTTGGCTCCAAGTTGGGATCTTCAATTGGTCCTCGGTCGGTTATCCTTGGCCCCGTTTGAGCCTCTTGAGCAAGCGCCGTTGGAACAGCTGTCGTTCAAGACCGCGTTCTTGCTGGCCGTCACCTCCGCTGAACGCGTGGGTGTGCTTTGTTCTCTCTCGGTACGACCAGAGTGCCTGTCTTTCGTTCCGATTGCGGTGCCACTCTGCGGCCTAATCCTGCCTTCGTGCCTAAAAATATCCGGAGTTCCTTCCGCTCCAGGGATATTGTGGTTCAGGCGTTTCGTCCGCCTCCTCACGCTAGTGAGTTAGATGCGGGCCTTCACCTGTCATGTCCGGTCCGTGCTTTGGGAATTTACCGTACTCAGGACCTCAGGGTTACCGATCAGCTTTTTGTCTGTCACGGTGGTTCTCGTGCCGGTAAGGCACTACCGAAACAGCGCCTGTCCCATTGGTTGTGCGAGGGCATTGCCCTCTGCTACACGTTGGCCGGGCTGGATCCCCCTGGGGGAGTCAGGGCGCACTCCACTTGTGGGGTGGCTTCCTCTGCCGCTCTGCTGGGTGGGGCCTCGGTGGAGGACATCTGTGCTGCAGCTTCATGGTCCTCCCCGGGCCCCTTTGTAAGGTTTTACCTCATGGACATGACCGGGGGTTCTGTCTCCCAGGCGGTTCTGGGGTCTGTGGCCTTTCCTGCTTCCTGTCCTTTGGTAGGGTAGCAGGAGTGTGTGGGTATGGGCCACAGTGTGTTAGGTCACACGTGGTTCCGCCTGTGCTGTGTGTTCAAGGGGTTCTAGTTCCCTCTTGCTCGCACTCAGGTGGAGTTGACTGCGCCCCCCCCCTTCATTAGGAAGGATGGGGTGACGGGACTCCCCAACCCCTTGATGTGGGCTTACGGGTCCTCAGGGGGTACATCTGTCGGGCCTCGCGTCCGCTCTACCCCATATCTCGATAGGCTTAAGAGCGGGACGCGATGGCCAAGTACGATAATATAACGAAAGGTTATGTATATAACCTAGTTATATGAGTACTGGCTAAGCGCCCCGCTCTTAAGCGGCCCTGAGTTCCCTTTTGAGGGATCTTTTACTGGAAACGGGTTTTTTGGCGAGGAAGAGTGTTTGGTGACCATGCCTAGTGTCTTATAGGCTACGCCTCCATAGGGGCGGGACCCGGCAGGTGATGGGCGTATTTGTTTTTTCGTTGGTGGAGTACAATAGGTACATGAGATGAGGTATATCTCGATAGGCTTAGGAGCGGGACGCTTAGCCAGTACTCATATAACTAGGTTATATACATAACCTTTCGTTATAGCTATATCAAACTGTCTGTCCCATTGTACCAATCATGTTGGCTATAACCTGCATTCTTTCAAATGTATAATGAATCAATAAAACAGATATGTAACAAATAAGAAATACAAATTCCACAGAAGGCATTCAATAATTATTATTTTTAATAATTTCACAATAATTGCATAATTGTGTTTGAATATCTGAGTAATTAAAGTAATTATACATTTGTCCAAAATACGGTAGCTGGTTCAGATATGGTTAATCCAGCTGCCCTGTGATCAGATGAATCCATATTATTTATCTTTCCGACATCAAATGCATAATTTCTTATCGTACAAATATGGTCATATTTATTTTAATTATGATTAAGTAATTAATTCCAAGGAGGCCTGTAATGTTGCCATGAAGGAATCACTATGATTCCTCCCAAATAAAGTCATTACGAACGGAGAACACAGTCTGTCAAGTTAATAAAATTTTCAATCAGTCAATCAATCATAAGTGTGCTCCTCAGCACTCTTAAATTCTGCTCTCAGCCACGGCCAAATCCGATCTCAGGAAAATTTGGGGAATTGCGCTACTAGCGCTAATATGTTTTAAATTGGCAGAAACTTGTCTGAGAGGAATTTTTTTTGTCGTAAATCCATTCGGGAATGAGACCCAATCTGTATAGTCAAAGTCCCAAATAACAATCTGTATAGTCAAAGTCACAAATAACAAGCTGTATAGTCAAAGTCACAAATAACAAGCTGTATAGTCAAAGTCATTTTCAAGTGGAGGGGATGATCTGAGTGCAAAATCAGATAAGATCGTCATGCTTAATGCATAATGTCACACTTTTAAATTCAAGCATATCTCATTGTTGAAAAACACAAGAACAATTGTGAGAGGAGGAAAGAGGAGGCTGCTTATAAATTAGACTGAGATAACTTAACCCTAACAAGACATGGTCTGCCTAATTTACATCCTTTCCTCCATTCTTCCATCTTCTCTGTGTCCTGTGTATCTCCCTCTTTCCTTCCTTCCTTCCTCCCTCTTTCCTTCCTCCCTCCCCCCTCCCTTCCTTCCTTCCTTCCTTCCTTCCTTCCTTCCTTCCTTCCTTCCTTCCTTCCTTCCTTCCTTCCTTCCTTCCTTCCTTCCTTCCTTCCTTCCTTCCTTCCTTCCTTCCTCTTTTGCCACCTACAGTAACAGCTTCCTCTGTATCTCTGGCTTTCCTTCTTCCTTGTTTGTCTATGTCCCCCTATCTGTCTGGAGCTGCTCTGCTGCTCTCTCTCTCTCTCTCTCTCTCCCTCCCCCTCTATATCTCTCCCTCTCTATCTCTCCCTCTCCATATCTGTCTGTCTGTCTGTCTCTCTCTCTCCCTCCCCCTCTATATCTCTCCCTCTCTATCTCTCCCTCTCCATATCTGTCTCTCTCACTATCTGTCTCTCTCTCTCTCTCTCTCTCTCTCTCTCTCTCTCTCTCTCTCTCTCCCTCCCCCTCTCTCTCTCTCTCTCTCTCTCTCTCTCTCTCTCTCTCTCTCTCTCTCTCTCTCTCTCTCTCTCTCTCTCTCTCTCTCTCTCTCTCTCTCTCTCTCTCTCTCTCTCTCTGTGTTAATTGATTGATTGTCCAGCATGTGTTCACACAGCTCTGTGCTGTTGCACCTAGTGCTCGGGCCAATCAGTCATGAGGCCCATTGAAGTGAACAGGAACACTGTATTAAAGTGTCATTAGAGGAACCCCGCTCTGCAGGCTCAGCCGGGGGTTCCTCCCTGAAGACTTCCGCCCAGGTTCTTTATCTGCGGTGGCTGTGGGGGTTTGAGCATTTATAGTTCCGCGCGACCTTTTTGCTAATCTCTCCTCCGTGTGAGAGCGAGGTAAATGCGGAAATGCGCAGCTCGAGGCGCGCGGGCCAATCAGAGCGTTCGCAGTGCTGCATCGCCCTACATGCAGTCACATTTAAGCTTCATTTATACTGGAACACGAGCCTACAGTATGTGCACCTCTCCCAACGTATAACTGCATGTGTATAGTACGGCGACTTCTGATCAATTTTATTCTCTGTATTAAGTAAGACTGCAGCTATCTGTCAATAGGACACAGGTGCATTGATGCACACGATAGTAGCAGTTGCAGTCAAAATAGCAGTTGCAAGCACTTGTTTCTAGTATCAACTTGGCTCTTAGCAGTATATTTGATCTAGTGTCAACTTGGCTCTTAGCAGTATATTTTGAAAAGCAGAATCACTGTCACATTCCATGAATAATCAACAGTAACACACCTGTGTGATATTAACAGGTAGCTGTTCGACAGCCTTACTTAAGATATGTAACCAAGAATAAATGAGAATCTAATTTGATTGTGTCTACATTGCACAGCGGCGCCATCCATCTCTGGACCCAAATGGTTCTCTGTGGAGTCTTTCCAGATGGTACAGTATATGGTTATAGAGGAGGGTCTACTGGCCGTATAGAGGAGGGTCTACTGGCCGTATAGAGGAGGGTCTACTGGCCGTATAGAGGAGGGTCTACTGGCCGTATAGAGGAGGGTCTACTGGCCGTATAGAGGAGGGTCTACTGGCCGTATAGACGAGGGTCTACTGGCCGTATAGAGGAGGGTCTACTGGCTGTATAGAGGAGGGTCTACTGGCCGTATAGACGAGGGTCTACTGACCATATAGAGGAGGGTCTACTGACCTTATAGAGGAGGGTCTACTGGCCGTATAGAGGAGGGTCTACTGGCCGTATAGAGGAGGGTCTACTGACCGTATAGAGGAGGGTCTACTGGCCGTATAGACGAGGGTCTACTGGCCGTATAGAGGAGGGTCTACTGGCCGTATAGACGAGGGTCTACTGGCCGTATAGAGGAGGGTCTACTGACCATATAGAGGATGGTCTACTGGCCGTATAGAGGAGGGTCTACTGACCATATAGAGGAGGGTCTACTGGCCGTATAGAGGAGGGTCTACTGGCCGTATAGAGGAGGGTCTACTGACTGTATAGAGGAGGGTCTACTGGCCGTATAGAGGAGGGTCTACTGGCCGTATAGAGGGGGGGTCTACTGGCCTTATAGAGGAGGGTCTAGTGACCTTATAGAGGAGGGTCTACTGGCCGTATAGAGGAGGGTCTACTGGCCGTATAGAGGAGGGTCTACTGACCTTATAGAGGAGGGTCTACTGACCGTATAGAGGAGGGTCTACTGGCTGTATAGAGGAGGGTCTACTGGCCGTATAGAGGAGGGTCTAGTGGCCGTATAGAGGAGGGTCTACTGACCGTATAGAGGAGGGTCTACTGGCCGTATAGAGGAGGGTCTACTGGCCGTATAGAGGAGGGTCTACTGGCCTTATAGAGGAGGGTCTACTGACCGTATAGAGGAGGGTCTACTGGCTGTATAGAGGAGGGTCTACTGGCCGTATAGAGGAGGGTCTAGTGGCCGTATAGAGGAGGGTCTACTGACCGTATAGAGGAGGGTCTACTGGCCGTATAGAGGAGGGTCTACTGGCCGTATAGAGGAGGGTCTACTGACCGTATAGAGGAGGGTCTACTGGCCGTATAGAGGAGGGTCTACTGGCCGTATAGAGGAGGGTCTACTGGCCGTATAGAGGAGGGTCTACTGGCCGTATAGAGGAGGGTCTACTGGCCGTATAGAGGAGGGTCTACTGACCTTATAGAGGAGGGTCTACTGACCGTATAGAGGAGGGTCTACTGGCCGAATAGAGGAGGGTCTACTGGCCGTATAGAGGAGGGTCTACTGACTGTATAGAGGAGGGTCTACTAGCCGTATAGAGGAGGGTCTACTGACCTTATAGAGGAGGGTCTACTGGCCATATAGAGGAGGGTCTACTGACCTTATAGAGGAGGGTCTACTGACCTTATAGAGGAGGGTCTACTGGCCTTATAGAGGAGGGTCTACTGACCTTATAGAGGAGGGTCTACTGACCTTATAGAGGAGGGTCTACTGACCTTATAGAGGAGGGTCTACTGGCCGTATAGAGGAGGGTCTACTGGCCGTATAGAGGAGGGTCTACTGACCGTATAGAGGAGGGTCTACTGGCCGTATAGAGGAGGGTCTACTGACCTTATAGAGGAGGGTCTACTGGCCGTATAGAGGGGGGGTCTACTGGCCTTATAGAGGAGGGTCTAGTGACCTTATAGAGGAGGGTCTACTGGCCGTATAGAGGAGGGTCTACTGGCCGTATAGAGGAGGGTCTACTGGCTGTATAGAGGATGGTCTACTGACCGTATAGAGGAGGGTCTACTGACCGTATAGAGGAGGGTCTACTGGCCGTATAGAGGAGGGTCTACTGGCCGTATAGAGGAGGGTCTACTGGCCTTATAGAGGAGGGTCTACTGGCCGTATAGAGGAGGGTCTAGTGGCCGTATAGAGGAGGGTCTACTGACCGTATAGAGGAGGGTCTACTGGCCGTATAGAGGAGGGTCTACTGGCCGTATAGAGGAGGGTCTACTGACCGTATAGAGGAGGGTCTAGTGACCTTATAGAGGAGGGTCTACTGACCGTATAGAGGAGGGTCTACTGGCCGAATAGAGGAGGGTCTACTGGCCGTATAGAGGAGGGTCTACTGACTGTATAGAGGAGGGTCTACTAGCCGTATAGAGGAGGGTCTACTGACCTTATAGAGGAGGGTCTACTGGCCGTATAGAGGAGGGTCTACTGACCTTATAGAGGAGGGTCTACTGGCCTTATAGAGGAGGGTCTACTGGCCGTATAGAGGAGGGTCTACTGACCTTATAGAGGAGGGTCTACTGGCCGTATAGAGGAGGGTCTACTGGCCTTATAGAGGAGGGTCTACTGGCCGTATAGAGGAGGGTCTACTGACCTTATAGAGGAGGGTCTACTGACCTTATAGAGGAGGGTCTACTGGCCTTATAGAGGAGGGTCTACTGACCTTATAGAGGAGGGTCTACTGACCTTATAGAGGAGGGTCTACTGGCCTTATAGAGGAAGGTCTACTGACCGTATAGAGGAGGGTCTACTGACCGTATAGAGGAGGGTCTACTGACCGTATAGAGGAGGGTCTACTGGCCGTATAGAGGAGGGTCTACTGGCCTTATAGAGGAGGGTCTACTGACCGTATAGAGGAGGGTCTACTGGCCGAATAGAGGAGGGTCTACTGGACGTATAGAGGAGGGTCTACTGACCGTATAGAGGAGGGTCTACTGGCCGTATAGAGGAGGGTCTACTGACCGTATAGAGGAGGGTCTACTGACCGTATAGAGGAGGGTCTACTGACCGTATAGAGGAGGGTCTACTGACCTTATATAGGAGGGTCTACTGACCGTATAGAGGAGGGTCTACTGACCTTATAGAGGAGGGTCTACTGGCTGTATAGAGGAGGGTCTACTGGCCGTATAGAGGAGGGTCTACTGACCGTATAGAGGAAGGTCTACTGGCCGTATAGAGGAGGGTCTACTGGCCTTATAGAGGAAGGTCTACTGACCGTATAGAGGAGGGTCTACTGACCTTATATAGGAGGGTCTACTGACCGTATAGAGGAGGGTCTACTGACCTTATATAGGAGGGTCTACTGACCGTATAGAGGAGGGTCTACTGACCTTATATAGGAGGGTCTACTGACCGTATAGAGGAAGGTCTACTGGCCTTATAGAGGAGGGTCTACTGGCCGTATAGAGGAGGGTCTACTGACCGTATAGAGGAGGGTGATGAGGTGTTATGTAAACTTGGCTGTTTTTGGAATTGAGGTTTGAAGACAGAAATTATTATTTTCTTTAGTTTGTACATTTGTCTGTCTCACAGTAGTGGCTGCAAGCTGCAATCTCTTGCTGTGCTAGTTAGTTATGACTAACCGCAGGTGTACTGGATACCTGTAGTTGGCAGCGTCTCCTTTCCAGGTCAATGTGTGTGTGTGTGTGTGTGTGTGTGTGTGTGTGTGTGTGTTAGTACACAGAGATAGAACTCTTGGGTTCCTTCCTGTAGGCCTACACACACACACACGCGCACGTTGGTCAGCCGCCTTGTGTTCTGCGCCGCCGCGCATCTCGACACGACTGACGCTGATGACCGGGGGGGCAGCTGTGTCAAGGGGGTGTGGGAGCGCCAGGGAACCCTCGTCGCTCATAAGGAGGCCTATAAATCAGAGTCCCGGGAGATGCGGGAGAATGTGGGACACCCTGTAAAACGCATTCCTTTAAAAGCCCTTTAAATCCACAGCAGACATGCCCTGCCTTAGCGGTCAAGCTTGTTGCTGCCCTGTAGTAAATCTCCCCTCACTTACAACCTAGAGCACCGAGGACTCTTCCTCTAACGGGTCAATTATGTCGTCTTCCTTTGGATAAGCTGTGGTTTAAACCTGGTGGATATTGGTCAGTGTCTCTCTTTAAAGGAACACGCCAACATTTTGGGAAATTAGCTTATTGTCTTCTCCAGAGAGACACAAGAAGATAGATACTAGTTTCCTCTCTGTGCGTTCAGTAGAAAGCTATCTGGCTGCACGTTAGCCTAGCTTAGCACAATGAATGGAAGTGGACATGGCCGGGAGAGGTGTTAGTTGGACAATGCCGAGGCTAACCGGGCCATGTCATTCCTAGGCTAGGCCGACTGGACTTAATGGGCAGTTGTCCATTGAGTAAGTGACTATTATAATCATCATGCTGCATGGTAGTGTTTATATTACTATTTATATTACTATTACAATCATCATGAAGCATGGTAGTGTTTATATTACTATTATTACAATCATCATGAAGCATGGTAGTGTTTATATTAGGGCTGTCAGTTTATCGCGTTAATTAGATTAATTAATTACACAGCAAATTATCGCGTTATGAAAATTAACTCAAAATGTATTTAAAAAAATATTTGCATGTTCTTGGTATCTGATTCTAGGCACATCTATGGATCTCAGGGAATGTATTCCCAGTGTCAGAAATACTGTGTCTGTTACTAGGCTTGAGTAAATTGTAATGAACCAAATGAGAATATCAATTCAATTCTTTTAATTTTTTATTTTTTTTACTGTGAATAACACCATGTTAAAATTGACTAGACCTGAAAAATCTAAGCAAATGAATAAAGGGAAGATGATTAAACAGAAGGTTTTGTAGATACAGTACTGAATTCTGCCATCCGGACACATGCAATTTGAAATATGATTATATAATATAAAATATCAGGCCTAAAATGGTTATGCGATTAAAATGCGATTAATTAGATTAATTAATTACAAATCCTGTAATTAATTAGATACATTTTTTTAATCACCTGACAGCACTAGTTTATATTACTATTACAATCATCATGCTGCATGGTAGTGTTTATATTACTATTACAATCATCATGAAGCATGGTAGTGTTTATATTACTAATAGTCATCTTGAAGCATGGTAGTGTTTATATTATTATTATAATCATCATATGGTAGTGTTTATATTATTATTATAATCATCATATGGTAGTGTTTATATTATTATTATAATCATCATAAAGCATGGTAATGTTTATATTACTATTATACTCATCATGATGCATGGTAGTGTTTATATTAAATCAAATCAAATCAAATCAAATCAAATCAAATTTATTTGTAAGGCCAGACAACACACGTTAATGTCCCCATGGGCCGTACACTTCTTCTTTAAACAAGTCAAGAAGAAACATCACAATAAGTCAAGAACAAAACAAGAACACCATAAGGTCCAAAAAATATTACATAAATGCATTTTTTTTTTATAAATGCAACAATAAATGTATAGGAAAAACTCACTAATACCTAGCAATAGGACGGGGTTAGAGAGTTCCCATGTTTGTAGTGGGCAGAGATGGAGCAATAAATACAAGTAGTGAGCATATGCATACATGGTGACAGTAGAATCATAGTATATAAGAAAAATGTGAAGACAGAGACAGAGGTTAAAAGGTTCTCCTATGTCTGCAGAAAAGCAGACAAGGGAGCAAATAGACATCCTAACTAAACTAGACAGATTACTCTAAGGGTCAGGCCCCGACCAGGTGAGATCAGGGTAGGTTGAAGGAGAGAGAGAAAAGATGGGTCTTAAGCAGGGATTTAAAAGCTTCGACAGAGCAGGCGCCCCTGACGACGGCAGGTAATTTGTTCCACAGGTAGGGAGCGCGGTAGACAAAGGCTCTGTGGCCGGCGGATTTCTTTTTAACCCTAGGAATCGATAGAAGCCCTGCATTTTGTGAGCGCAGAGCACGAGCGGGCGAGTATCGAGAGATGAGATCGGATAGATAGAGCGGTGCAAGCCCATTTAAAATGTTGTAGGTGCTATCGCTATTAGCTCTATCTTTAATCTTTCAAAATGTTCAGTTGCTATTGCATGCACTCATCTGTGTTTCACTACACACATGAGTGCATGCTTACCAACTGTCCGTCTGCAACACTACTATCACCAACATCTAAGAAGGGAGATCCCCCCTTGAATGGCCCTTCTAAGGTTTCTCTCCTCCACACTGCCTGTGGAGCTTTTTTCCCTATTGTTAGGTTTTAGTGAGTTTTTCCTTACCTTCGCGTGGGGTATGTCTGGGAGTGCTTGCATTCTTTCATTTATTTGCATTCATCTAAAAATGTTTGGACCTTATGGTGTTCTTGTTCTGTTCTTGACTTATTGTTATGTTTTCTTCTTGACTTGTTTAAAGAAGACCTGTACGGCCCATGGGGACATTAACGTGTGTTGTCGGGCCTTATAAATCAATTTGATTTGATTTGATTTGAGGAGTAGCACTTTAAAGTCAGATCGGGCTTGAATAGGAAGCCAGTGTAGGGTGGAAAAAACTGGTGTGATGTGATAAAATTGTCTAGTTTTAGTTAGTATCCGTGCAGCCGCATTTTGCACGAGTTGAAGATTTTTGATGCTTGACTTAGGTAGGCCTGAAAAAAGTGCATTACAGTAGTCCAGACGTGATGAGACAAAAGCATGAATCAGGGTTTCAGCATCAGCCAGAGTTAAAATGGGGCGAATTTTTGCAATATTACGAAGATGGAAGAAGGCAATTTTGGTGACATTTTGTATATGTGCATTAAATGAGAGGGAGGAATAAAAAATTACTCAGAGGTTTTTTATGGTGGAGCTCTGGGATACATGACAAGTATCAAAGTTGAGGGAGATGTCCTGAAACAGGCCTCTGTGGTTTGGGGGGCCAACAATCAACATCTCAGTTTTATCTGCATTAAGGAGTAGAACGTTTTGCGACATCCATTTTTTTATGGCAAGCAGGCAAGCCTCAAGATTTTGTAATTGGGAGGAATCATTTGGCTTAATAGGTATATATAATTGGGTGTCATCAGCGTAAAAATGAAAGTTTATGCCAAATTTGCGTATGATATTGCCGAGGGGTAGCATGTAAATCGAAAATAGCAAAGGGCCCAGGACAGCGCCTTGTGGGACCCCGCATTGCACTGGGAGGGTCTCTGATGTTAAATCATTATAGACCACGCAGTGTGTTCTATCAGTTAAATAAGATTTAAACCAAGCAAGTGCGTGACCCCGAATGCCAACATGATTCTCAAGCCGACCTAGAAGAATCGAATGATCGATAGTATCAAAGGCTGCACTGAGATCAAGCAATAAGAGCACAGAAGTTAGGTTTGAGTCAAGTATTTGTGTAGCCAAATATCACATGGAATTGCCCCCATGGGCTTTACAGGTCAAGAAGAAACATCACAATAGATATAACCACCATAAAATCCCCTACTGCAACACCCCCAGACTTTCCCCAATGAAGATGAGGAACGACTCACTAAAACCTAGCAATAGGAACAAAAACACCACAGGTGGTGTGGAGGAGAGAAACCTCAGATGGGCTGTTTAAAGGGGATCGATCCCCCATCAGGATGTCTGTGATAATATAGTGTTGCTATGGATGATAGATGGATAGAGAATAGAACAAGAGAATAATTGGTATGTATGTATAACGGAACGTAGACCAAATGCGTCCACATTTTTATAGGATTCTAGCACATTTTCATAATATTTAATAATAATAATTTAATAACATTTTCATAATATTACCGTTTTCATTGAGGTTTCTTACAAATTAACGATGCTTTATGTTGTCCTTTATATGCCGATTATCATTCAAATCTTAAATTGTACCATATGTCCCCCTTTAGACAACATATGTAATGCTACCAGCGCACTTTTGTTAAGATAATTAGTTTACCATTCGCGGCCGGTATACTGCGGTCGCATACCGCTGTTTAGATCACGTCGAAGAATAGACACATCCCAGTGACCTGTGACCTGTGCTAACGCTCTTGGGAAATGTATTCATGTAGTTTTCAACATTTTCACCTTTTAATTTTAAACCAATGCTGCCATCTACTGACAACAGAAAGTGTTGTCTAATCGTCACCTTGAGCAGGCACGTTGGAACTTTAAATCGGTAGGGGGTGCAGCCTTTGAGCCGCCGCGGGGGGGTCGCCAGATGATAAATTAAAAAAAAATGTAAAAAAAAAACAATTTTTTTTGCAGTCAGGCCACTGAACTTAGAAGCAGGCCAGGCCAGTGTTTCTAGTTGCACTAGCGCAATAGTTAGATAACCTAGGTGGGGAACAACCAGGAGATCACTGCAACTCACACAAGTTGGAGAACTATCTCTCTCTCTCTCTCTCTTGCTCTCACACACACACAAAGGGAGCCGCATGTGATTGGTGGAGGCGGGACCCTTACAAAAAACTGCTAATCATTGACACATGCTAGCCTGTAATAATCCCCCCCAGAAAAATCTACTTTGCATTTTATATATTGCAATATGCCATCACACACACTGGCATTTAAAGGGTTCGAATTATAAAATTAATATGTGGTGTTATGATCAAGGCTGAAGTTGAATAAAATATTGTATTTATCAATTACAAAAAAACTGAAAATCCAAAAAAATCTGTGTTGTTGAATGAATGAATGAATGAAAACTTTATTTAACAGATTGCAGAATGGGTACAATACAGTACGGCTCAATACATACAATTGTTAAGGGGATGCAGACCTGAGAAAGACGTTTGTCTTGTTTCCATCAGGGTCCCCCTGTTGCTAATCATACATATGCTAGCCTGTTTTTTTAACAATAATTTGTGATGCCATCACAAACACTGGCATTTAAAGGGTACAAATAAAAAAAATCCTGCACCAGAATGCAGGAAATGAAGTCTTTGTAACAAAAAAAATCCTGGTGGGGGACCCCCCGACCCCCTGCTTAAAAAGTGGCCTGACTGGGGCTATATTTTGCACTATATTTCCTGGCCTGAATGATTTCCCCAGTCCGGCCCTGGTTAAAAGCCTCCAATGCGTATTAGTGTGTGTGCGTTTGAACGTTTGCATGTTTCAACCATACATTTCCATTTATAAAAAAAAATTAAAATTATGAATATTATTATTATTATTTTTGTTTTACCTCCTATAATAGTGGGGGTCGCAGCTCTCTGACACCGTTTTTTTTGGGTCGCGGCCTGAAAAGTTTGGGAACCCCTGGTCTAGCCTGTACCCCCCAGACATGTTGTTGGCCCCGTCAAAACAGTATCCTATCAGCCTCTCCATGGGCAGGTCGAGGCGTAAAAGTATTTTATACACAAAAACAGCGTCTCGGCTGTTGTGTCTGGGCCGGGCATTGTAAAAACCCCAAAAGAAGTTCTGAGCTTCCAAGTTGTCATCGGCGAACTGTATATTACACGAGAATTGTTCTTTTCCAGTGAGTGACATCAGTGGTTCCGTCAGCGCTCAAGCCAAAGAATGTCAATGGGCTTTTGGATGCTTTGCCTCTAATTTGTCGCTGAATATCATGGGCAAACAGCTGTAAGATTTAGTTTTGGATGTTGTTGGACATCCAGTTGTCTCTCTTTTGGAGCCAATTCTTCAACTCGGGATCAGACTCAGTGCGCACTCTTTCCATATACAGTGTTAAAGTTATACAGTTACAGTATATAATATACAAATATATAAATACTGTCATAAAAAAAAACATAAAAAAAATATATATATATATGATTTTTTATTTTTTTTGCAATAACTGAGGGGGGGGGGGGGGGGGGGGGGGTGCTGCAGCACCCCCCGCACCCCCCCCCCCCCCCCCTTCCAACGTGCCTGACCTTGAGAGTCACTTCCGTATACACTTTCGCCTGAAACCCATTCTAGAGATTCCCACTTTTTACTGGGAATGGGGCGTGGCCGTATTTGGTCCCAGACAATAAGAGTGGCTGCGATTGGTCACCGTGACGTATATACATGTAATGAAGCACATATACATACACATACATGGTAGCAGTAGTATCTAAAGTGCATAAGAACATTTTAAAATATAAATAAAATAGAGCTAAGAACAAAAAAACATAGGAATACGAGCGCTGGTATGAAAATAAGATGAAGGCGCAAAGTCAAGGCTCAGAGCTCAAAGTCTCAAAGTCACATTCCCCAGGGGGCAGGAGAGCCACTCTGATGCAGTTGAAGTAGAGTGGGCATGGTTAGATGCCAGTCAACTGAAGATGACGTAGAGCAGATCCATCGTGCCTGATTGTGGATCCAGTTGAGCAGCCGCTACAGTCGACACTGTTGGCCACATCATGGATGGTGCAGGGAAGATCACACCACCTTGACGGGCCCAACAGTGACAGGAGGACCAGGGCTGGCTGTATACATGTACCTGGCTGTATATTACTATTATAATCATCATGAAGCATGGTAGTGTTTATATTACTATTATTATAATAATCATCATGAAGCATGGTAGTATTTATATTACTATTATAATCATCATGAAGCATGGTAGAGTTTATATTACTATTATTATAATAATCATCATGAAGCATGGTAGTATTTATATTACTATTATAATCATCATGAAGCATGGTAGTATTTATATTACTATTATAATCATCATGAAGCATGGTAGTATTTATATTACTATTATAATCATCATGAAGCATGGTAGTATTTATATTACTATTATAATCATCATGAAGCATGGTAGTGTTTATATTACTATTATTATAATAATCATCATGAAGCATGGTAGTATTTATATTACTATTATAATCATCATGAAGCATGGTAGAGTTTATATTACTATTATTATAATAATCATCATGAAGCATGGTAGTATTTATATTACTATTATAATCATCATGAAGCATGGTAGTGTTTATATTACTATTATTATAATCATCATGAAGCATGGTAGTATTTATATTACTATTATAATCATCATGAAGCATGGTAGTGTTTATATTACTATTATTATAATCATCATGAAGCATGGTAGTATTTATATTACTATTATAATCATCATGAAGCATGGTAGTGTTTATATTAGGGATGCTCAATATTGGCTTTTTTACCAATACCGATATACCGATATTGTCCAACTCTTAATTTCCGATACCGATATCAACCGATACCAACCGATACCGATATATGCAGGGTCCCCCCCCCCCCCCCCCCCCAAAATGGAATAATTTCAGGTAATTAACATTACATATCTCTTGTTGTGGAATTAACACAACATTATGCATACTTTATATAAAATCAGAAAATCAAAAATAAAATCAGAATTTGTTCTTACTTGCTTGCCTGGGTAAATAAAGGTTATAGAAATGTAAAAAAAAAAAAAAAAAAAAATCTTTTAAAAACCGATACCGATATTTTCCGATATCACATTTTAATGCCGATATCGGCCGATAATATCAGACATCCCTAGTTTATATGACTATTATAATCATCATGCAGCATGGTAGTGTTTATATTACTATTATAATCATCATGATGCATGGTAGTGTTTATATTACTATTATTATAATCATGAAGCATGGAGCACAATCCAATAAACAGTAGCTAGTGTAACAAAATCTTTCTGGAAGCATTAATAACACCTAATGTAGGGGTAGCCTAATCGGCTGAGCTGTTTCTACCAGGTTACTATTGGTAGCTTTGTTAAAACATGTTCTCCAAACTGTAGTACTGTAGGTAAAGTAGCGCAGTCCTTTTTGGGCATTTAGGTGCTGTAATCCAGAGACTATATAATGAGGAGATGGAGCACTGCGGTAGTTTTGAATGGGGAAATCCATTAAGAAACGACTTGCTACAAAACAAACATAATATTCAGAGACAATAATCAAATGTTTTACAAAATGTGATGATGTGAAATCTGAGTTTTAAAGATGTTTTAAATAAATCAAGTGAGTGGTCGCCGTGGTAACTAAGGACTCTGTGGCAGAAACCCCTGAATGTTTAGAAGCTGGTCGTTCTAAACAATCTAAACAAGTCCATCCTCTCAAAAACCACCCGCTTCAAGGACAGCTTCTTCCCAACCGCCATTCGGACCCTGAACTCCCTTGGCCCCCCTTTCCCCCTCTCCCCCTTACACTAACCAAGCACCTGACCTGATCGACTAGACTCTTCCGTGTGTTATGTTGTGCTGTGTCGTGCTGTGCTGTATTTATGTATTTATTGTGTCATGTTGTGCTGTATTATGTATCCACTGTGGGAAGGGGGGGGGGGGTAAATGTATCTATGTTCCAGTTTTATGTACTGTAGACACTCTGTACCGATCACGAATACCACCAACCTGGTTGTGTGGCAATAAAGGAATCTTGTATCTTGTAACTTGTTATTGGACATTTTGACTGTATTGGAGTTAGCATGTGTAGAAGCTGGTCTAAGTGGAAAAAGGGCATTTTACTATCACAAGATTGTTTGACCAAATTAAGCATTCTGTGTTGTCAGTAATTTACTAGTGACTTCAAATATGAAAGAAAAACGATGATACAGTATGTGTGACAGACTCATATGGCTCTTTCGCACCTGCCTTGTTTAGTCTGGTTCATCGAACCCGAGAGCATTTACCCCCATGGTGTGGTTTGTTTGGGTTGGTGTGAACTGTGAACACAGTAATCAAACTCAGTTCTGCACCAAACAAGCGCACCCTGGTCCACCTGTTTGAGGTGGTCTCACCCTGGTCCACCTGTTTGAGGTGGTCTCACCCTGGTCCACCTGTTTGAGGTGGTCTCACCCTGGTCCACCTGTTTGAGGTGGTCTCACCCTGGTCCTGTTTGAGGTGGTCTCACCCTGGTCCTCCTGTTTGTGGTGGTCTCACCCTGGTCCTCCTGTTTGAGGTGTCCTGTTTGAGGTGGTCCCACCCTGGTCCTGTTGGAGGTGGTCTCACCCTGGTCCTCCTGTTTGTGGTGGTCTCACCCTGGTCCTGTTTGAGGTGGTCTCACCCTGGTCCTGTTTGAGGTGGTCTCACCCTGGTCCTCCTGTTTGTGGTGGTCTCACCCTGGTCCTGTTTGAGGTGGTCTCACCCAGGTCCTGTTTGAGGTGGTCTCACCCTGGTCCTGTTTGAGGTGGTCTCACCCAGGTCCTGTTTGAGGTGGTCTCACCCTGGTCCACCTGTTTGAGGTGGTCTCACCCTGGTCCTGTTTGAGGTGGTCTCACCCTGGTCCTCCTGTTTGTGGTGGTCTCACCCTGGTCCTGTTTGAGGTGGTCTCACCCTGGTCCTCATGTTTGAGGTGGTCTCACCCTGGTCCTGTTTGAGGTGGTCTCACCCTGGTCCTCCTGTTTGAGGTGGTCTCACCCTGGTCCTCCTGTTTGAGGTGTCCTGTTTGAGGTGGTCTCACCCTGGTCCTGTTGGAGGTGGTCTCACCCTGGTCCTCCTGTTTGAGGTGGTCTCACCCTGGTCCTCCTGTTTGAGGTGGTCTCACCCTGGTCCTCCTGTTTGAGGTGGTCTCACCCTGGTCCTCCTGTTTGTGGTGGTCTCACCCTGGTCCTCCTGTTTGAGGTGGTCTCACCCTGGTCCTGTTGGAGGTGGTCTCACCCTGGTCCTCCTGTTTGAGGTGGTCTCACCCTGGTCCTCCTGTTTGAGGTGGTCTCACCCTGGTCCACCTGTTGGATGTGGTCTCACCCTGGTCCTGTTTGAGGTGGTCTCACCCTGGTCCTGTTTGAGGTGGTCTCACCCTGGTCCTGTTTGAGGTGGTCTCACCCTGGTCCTGTTTGAGGTGGTCTCACCCTGGTCCTGTTTGAGGTGGTCTCACCCTGGTCCTGTTTGAGGTGGTCTCACCCTGGTCCTGTTTGAGGTGGTCTCAGTCCGCTTCCAAGTGAACTCTGGAGTGGTTCATTTGAGGTGTGAAAGCAACTGGACCAAAAGAAGGAAAAGACCTGAAGAATAATATAATATTAAAATAATAATAATAAAAATATTGTTGTGGACATAATACGTTCCTAAGGATTCAAAATAATGTCCAATAAAAGGTTGACCTGCGTGGTCACATGGCTCTGATTCGAAAGTTTAGTTTGTTTGTCAATGCAACCGAACCAATAAAAACTGCAATGAAAGTAACAATTTCACTTTTGATTCCCACCATCTCAAACAAACTCAGGTGTAAAAGAGCCCTTGGATATGGATGACTCCCCATTCTAGAAGGGCCCAGGTCTTGTTAGTCCAGGGTTATCATTCTAGAAGGGCCATTTCTTGTTAGTCCAGGGTTATCATTCTAGAAGGGCCAGGTATTGTTAGT
Source organism: Notolepis coatsorum (assembly GCF_963971535.1). Taxonomy (NCBI): domain Eukaryota; kingdom Metazoa; phylum Chordata; class Actinopteri; order Aulopiformes; family Paralepididae; genus Notolepis; species Notolepis coatsorum. Next base: position 27,423,857 of record NC_140165.1, read on the forward strand.
CCAGTCCAGGGTTATAATTCTAGAAGGGCCAGGTCTTGTTAGTCCAGGGTTATCATTCTAGAAGGGCCAGGTATTGTTAGTCCAGTCCAGGGTTATCATTCTAGAAGGGCCAGGTCTAGTTAGTCCAGGGTTATAATTATAGACGGGCCAGGTCTTGTTAGTCCAGGGTTATCAAGATGGCAGCAGAGTGAACCGACTTCTCTTTAGGCAGATTTAGTTCAAGCCTAGACCTACCTTTATGAGTTATCTTCAGGTAATGGACCTATTGACAGAGTGGGGGAGGTGGGGCCTTTTCTTTCTTTTTCTTTTTTTGAGTCATCTTCACCTCATGTTCAGGGCCTGCTGGGGGTTTCATATCCCGCGGCTATTTCCCCTTCTCCCCTCACATCTCTGAGAGAATAAGGAATACCAGTGGCAAAAGCAATCAAAAACTTCAGATCAAACGGGCCCTCGGCTGAATTCCCTGACAGACTGAAATCATTTGTTCCCCCCGCTAACACTCCAGAGTCGCGTCCCCCAGACCTCGCGCTCCACTCTCCCGTTTTATGTGGTTTCAGCAGCAGCCATTTCCTCTGGGTCACACTGTCAGTGCTAATATTGAAGAACACGCACGGCTAACTGGAGCGACTGTTCTGCGTGCCTTTGTACCCCCCCCCCCCCCCCCGTTAACACTCCCTTCTACACCAGTTTCCGAGTGAGAATTTACATCGTGTCAAACATTCTTTTCACGAGCAAGGCAAGATGAGGTCGGGAGGAACCGTTTCAAAGGCGCGTCTTGTAGGAGACACGATCATGTGGCGCATGCAGGTCTGACAGGGGGGAGGATGACGGAAAGTGCGTTGTCTGCAAGACAAGGGATAGGCTGAACTAGAGCAACCTGGCTTCAAAGACAAAGGTCTGCTCTTGAATTATTTAAAGTACCAGTACAATGATGTTAATTAAGGCAGAAAAAAGGTTATTGTGAAATGGTAATGTCAGGAGTGTAGTTTTTTCCCCACCGTCAGATGTACAGTATCATTTGATTTGTTATGACCATTTTAGTGCACCCTCTCTGAACAAAGCCAATTGGCTTTGGGTGCCCTCCTGGGCCCTGCATACCCAGAATGCCTTGCGGTCTGACAAGGACATCCCATCGGGATGCTTTTAACACATGCGTACTACGGTCATGGATCCTCTTTGAACCACTATTGTACTACTAGACTGACACTTAGCTAATAACAATGAGCTACCATTAAAGAAACACGCCAAAAGTATGGGAAATGTGCTTACCGTAGATACCAATTTCCTCTCTGTGGGCTAGCTGCACACTAGCCTAGCTTAACACAAATGATTGGAAGTGAATAGCCTACTGACCTCTAGTCTAGCTGTTGGCCAAAAACACCTCTCCCGGAGTTTCAAGCTAGGCTAGTGGTCCGTATACACTTCCATTCATTTGTGCTAGAATAGCTTTCTACTGAACGCACAGAGAGTAAATAGGTATATCTTCTTGTCTGACATGAGGAGAAGACATTTCCCCTAACGTTGGCGTGTTCTTTTAACTAATTGCTAACTTACTGGCCCATCTGAAAATATTAATATATGAAAATAAAGGCTATATAGTTGTCTTACTATACGTCTCTTGCGGGTCTCAAACTGTTTATAATGTTATTATCAGCAGGTCAGGACAAGAAGTATATGATTGAAATCTACCTAGCCACTAGCATGCTAGTGAAATAGACCCATTTGACTCTAGTTAGCAAGCTAACATTAACGGTGTTAGCTGGACAATGCTACAGGGATTTCTATTTTATTTCATGTTTAATGTTATTTATTAGAGTGGTAGTGTTAGTGACTAGTGTCAGACTCTGGCAGGTTTTTTGCTAATATAAGACTATCCATAAAAAGTATCTATCTATAAATCTACCATATATATCTATCCATCGGTCTATAATTCTATCTATTGTAAATTACTTAAACAGCGTCTACAATGTACTTTTATACTGTGTTAAATCTGACAAAATGTACTATGTGTGCACACAGGGAATGACTTCACATTCCATACAACAGCTCCTGTTAGGAGACAAGAGTCTGTGTTCTAAAAAAATTTTAATCCAATCCTAACCAGCTGACCAATACCTATTTCTTTCTGCCCGTTGCAATGTAATTTCCTTGCAACGTCTCCTGTCTGTAACTTATGCTTGATTCACTTTGAATAAACCGCTGAAAGATGTTTCTACCTTTCATTATTGGATATTATTGATAACCTTGACAATTTGGATATTGAATATAGTCAGATATACGTGTCAATTTGGGTGACGCCCGACGTGATTATTTCACACTATGCTATGTATCTATGTATCTTGGTTTTGTTAACTACACTCAAATTTCTACAGTCAAATACAGTCTATTTCACTAGCATGCTAGTGGCTAGCTCTAGTATATTACAATCACAAAGAGGGTCTATGACTGTAGTATGCATGTGTTAAAAGCATCCACGGGTGCTCTGCCTTTGTCGGACGGCAAGGCATTCTGGGTATGCAGGCCCCATGAGGACATCTAGTCTCTCCTGTTGAGGGGGCTTGGCCTTCTGTTCATTCAAATGAAATGTTAGTATCCAACATAAACAAATTCATGGGACCAGTGTGACCAGTGTGCTAACAGGTGAGCTACTGTAGCTGATATCCTTTACAACTACTGACAACTGACAAACTGACTGATGCGCCAATCAGGGTAACCTGAGTAGATTATGCAACATTTTAAAGGAAGCAGATTGGATATCTGAAATGGTTTGTTTCTGTTGATATCCAGTGGGGTAGAGATCATCATAGTCATCATTTTCACAACAGTTCTAACATTCTGGGTAATGTGACATCAACATACAGTACCTTCTGTAAAAATGCGATGAGATTGAAAAACAAATGTTTCATTGTACTCAAGCAACACGATTAAAGCAGTGATCAAGCCTGATAAATGTATCTTGGAGCAGAACGTTAGGCTGCTGTTGTAGGCAGCTGTGAGGCAGTGGCAAGTGTATGGAAACATGAAACTGCTGTTCATCTGCCCTTGAGCAAGGCACTGACTGAACCCACATACCATTGATGATAAATAAACAGTTAGGCTATACATTAGGCTGCCCTATCTTAGCTGATTAGTCAGTCAGGTTTTAGTTGAACAAAACCTTTTAGTAGCTTTATCATTATTTTCATTGTTTTATCTTGATTTCAAGTTGGATGAGCTATTTTCTTGGTATGATAAGGAAAACTATGATAGGATACTAGGATATAGCAGTAGAGGATATAGTAGTGTAATATATAGTAGTGGAGGATATAGTAGTGAAGGATATAGCAGTAGAGGATATAGTAGTGGAGGATATAGTAGTGAAGGATATAGCAGTAGAGGATATAGTAGTGAAGGATATAGCAGTAGAGGATATAGTAGTAGAGGATATAGCAGTAGAGGATATAGCAGTAGAGGATATAGTAGTAGAGGATATAGCAGTAGAGGATATAGTAGTGTAGGATATAGCAGTAGAGGATATAGTAGTGAAGGATATAGCAGTAGAGGATATAGCAGTAGAGGATATAGTAGTAGAGGATATAGCAGTAGAGGATATAGTAGTGTAGGATATAGCAGTAGAGGATATAGTAGTGAAGGATATAGCAGTAGAGGATATAGCAGTGGAGGATATAGTAGTAAAGGATATAGTAGTGAAGGATATAGCAGTAGAGGATATAGTAGTGAAGGATATAGCAGTAGAGGATATAGCAGTGGAGGATATAGTAGTGGAGGATATAGTAGTGAAGGATATAGCAGTAGAGGATATAGTAGTGAAGGATATAGCAGTAGAGGATATAGCAGTGGAGGATATAGTAGTAGAGGATATAGTAGTGGAGGATATAGCAGTGGAGGATATAGTAGTGGAGGATATAGCAGTAGAGGATATAGTAGTGGAGGATATAGTAGTGGAGGATATCGTAGTGGAAAATATAGCAGTGGAGGATATAGCAGTAGAGGATATAGCAGTGGAGGATATAGCAGTGGAGGATATAGCAGTAGAGGATATAGCAGTAGAGGAGGATATAGTAGTGGAGGATATCGTAGTGGAAGATATAGCAGTGGAGGATATAGTAGTGGAGGATATAGTAGTGTAGGATATAGCAGTGGAGGATATAGCAGTGGAGGATATAGCAGTGTAGGATATAGCAGTAGAGGATATAGCAGTGGAGGATATAGCAGTAGAGGATATAACAGTGGAGGATATAGCAGTAGAGGATATAGCAGTATAGGATATAGCAGTGGAGGATATAGTAGTGTAGGATATAGCAGTAGAGGATATAGCAGTAGAGGATATAGCAGTAGAGGATATAGCAGTGGAGGATATAGTAGTGGAGGATATCGTAGTGGAAGATATAGCAGTGGAGGATATAGCAGTAGAGGATATATCAGTGGAGGATATAGTAGTGGAGGATATAGCAGTGGAGGATATAGTAGTGGAGGATATAGCAGTAGAGGATATAGCAGTGGAGGATATAGTAGTGTAGGATATAGTAGTAGAGGATATAGCAGTAGAGGATATAGTAGTCTTTCCTTACCATTCCTTACAGAATGTTTTTTCTTTCTTGTTTCAGATTTTAACTAACATTGTGACAACAGTTGACAACCTAATAATCGTAGAAATATGTACAAATGACAACACACAAACAGCATTTGTGTAAAACAACAATGTCAATATTGTATTTCATAAAAATTTACAAATAATATTTACATATGTCCAGCACAACAAACTGGCATATAGCAATATACTGTACATTAAAAAAAGCTTTCTTCCCCTCTGCTCCAGACATTAGGGGTTTGCTTGAGTCTGTTTCCCACGAAAAGAGAGTGACCAGTTTTGAATGTGTCTGATGTTTCATATCAAGATGTTACACTTAATCCCAGCAGAAACAAACTCAAATGCAACAGACAAATATTGGCTCTGAGAGTAAACTTGTTTTGATGTGAAAAAGAAAATCATTGAGTTATTTTCTCTAAGGTTGATATGAGAAATACAAGTAATCAAGTAGTCACAAGTAATTCACAAATGTTTACAGTGTAAAAAAAAGTCTAAACATCTAGGTGATGGTAGTACATTCCAAATAAAGTTGATGTCAAATTTGTACCTGGTTTGCATTTCCACATCAATTCTGTCATATGCTCATCATGCATATGTTTTGGCTGAGCCAGGCACTTAGTAAACAGATGGAATTATTTTAATAATCTTTTTTTAATTTCTTTTTTGACTGCAGATCTGTATAGCTGTATGTGTGACAGAAAGAACGGAGCTGTCATTTATATTCTCATTAATATCTAAGGCAAAAAAATATGGCTTTTCAACGGATAGAAAATTGCCATCTTAAATATACTTAACAAACAGGACTGTACAGGATAATACAGGTCACAGAAACGCTACAGCGTTTTTGGCACATATTCTTCAAAATGTTCATGTTACTCATTTTGAGTCTGTGATCAGGTGTTGGGCTTATCGAGTGTTGGAATTCAATTGTCAAAGGAACATTCAACACTCATGCTACTCATGCTCCCTTCCGCGTCGGGGAGGGAGGCGCAGTTTTTCTGCCACACGTGTGTCTCTCTAAGACATCGAGTTGAGGAACTTGCTCTCCTCTGCCAGCGCTGTCAACATGGAGCTCATGTCCCCGACGGCCATGTTGCCGGTCCCTGCCGGCACAGGGGGCCACGTGACGGAGCCGCTCGGCGTGGTGAGGCGAGAGGAGCTCCGGGACAGGCTCTGGAGGAGGAGACCCGGGCTCAGGGTGCCCGACACCAGGCTGGAGTGGTCCCCGTCGTCCAGCGTGCTGTCGAAGTCGATCATGTGTCGCTCCAGGCACACCGGCTTCGAGTCCGCGGTCCTGGACACCTGGGCGGCGGCGGCGGCGCGCGCCCTCGGTGACACCGCGGTGCTCGACTCCGGGTCACCTGCTGCGACCGACTCGGGAACATCGACCGGCGTAGGAGAAGCGCGATGGTTCAGGTTCCCGTTGGGTTCAAACACGCAAATCTGCCCTGTATAGTACACAGCGTCGATGTCCGAGTCGCTGTCGCAGAATTGTCCCATGGCGTTGTTATTGGAGTTAGTATAATCTGGGTTTAGGTTGGACTGTACAAGTTCTGAGCGCTGCACCAGGTTCGGCTCTGAATGCTGTCTATTTAACGACTTAGGTTCTGTCGGTGGCCTCGGTTGCATGAGTCCCTGACTTGCACTTTGGATGGGAGGCTGGGGTATCGTGTTACAGTTCTTTCGATAGGACACCGTGTGGGATCTGTCACAATCTTCACGTTTCACTTGGACAGGCTGACCTCCCAAACAGTGCACGTCAACAGTCTGCGCTGTATGCTGTTTGCAGGCGAGGCTCACGTTATTACAAGGGGAACGATGATGAATGGCATTACCGTTGGCATCATAAGGACCGCTACCTTGGTTTAACCGACACGGGGAGTTGAGCGCGTCATTGAGATTTGTGGCCTGCTGACATGGATGTGGCTGAATGCAGCTCGGTCTGGAGTTGGGACTCTGCTGCTTCGCAGCGTGCGGGAGGTTCTGACTCAGTTGTGCCATCTGTGAATTGGAGGTGAGATTGCTGTGGAAAGATCCAAAGATGTGGTTCTGTTGGAGGACCGCCTGGTTCCCTCTGAGCTGTTGTGGTCTGTAACAGTGCTGCTGAGCAGCCTCTGTGGTTCCTGCAGACACCTGGTCCCACTGGACAGGGATGTTGGCCCTACTGTGCTGAGGAGAAGACAGACAGGGCTGCTGCTGCTGCTGCTGCCCTGGGCTCATGGTGCAGGCGGCCAGAGCCTGGGGAGACGGGTTCATGTTGGCGTCAACGACGGCCATTCTTCTCTGGAGGAATGACGGTGGCTGGGTGTTGGCGTTCGCTTGGAAGCTTTGCACTTGTCGGTGATATGCCGATGAGTGGCTGTGGGGCAATTCTCCGTCCTCAGTGTTGAGGCACTGGACCACGTCGTCAGGCAGCATTATTATGTCCTCTTCTGGGATCATGTGACCCGCGATCGTCTCTCCGGTCACGTTCTCTGAGATGCTGGGCGGCCGCGGGCCGTAGTGGTAACGGTGGAGGCTGTTGTCTGTGCTCAGACAGCCGTGCTGGGTTAAGTATCGCCAGTCCGTGGCGGACGGCGGTTGGGAACGCGTGTTGCCCATACCGCCTAACGTTCCCATGCTGTTATAGCGCTGCATCTGAGGCCGGCACACGGGCTCCGGGGCCTGCTGTCTCACAGGGTCGCTGGCCCGCCGGGGGATGTTTGACGGGACCTCGTGGGGCATCATGCTGCGGGATGTGTAGCCCGAGTCACTGCGCCACCTGGGGGAGTGGGCTGCGGGGCTGTTGAAGGCCTCCTGGGAGTCCCCATACAGCGCCATGCGGCTCCTCAGACTCATGCGCTCCATGTCGGGGAGAGGTGTGGGCGGGGCGCCTCCGGTGGCGGCGGCGTAGCGGGCCTTGAGGCTGTAGTGCTGGGCCGGGGTCAGGCTGAGCAGGCTGGGGAGACCCCCTCCGACTCCACACTGGCTGGCCTCGCTGGAGCGGCGGGACATGTCGGTGGAGATGGGGTCATAGGAGTCGGCAGAGCTGATGTTGTTGTGACGGTTGCCGCCGAACTGTGAGGTCTGGCTGGAGCGGCGGCTGGCGGGGCACAGGGAGACGCCGGAGGACCTGCGGCTGAGGGTGTAGACGGAGCTCAGGGTGCTGGAGGTGCTGTCTCTGCGCTCTGACAGCTGGGCCAGCAACGTCATCTTGCCGGGACCCAGATCAACCAGGCCGTTGCTGGGGAAAGACAGAGAACCACCACCCATGGCTGGACCATCCAGGAGGGACCCTGTGGAAAAACAGATACTGTTTTAGTCACTAGTCCCACAAAATGATGAATTATGCCATAAAAACGACACAACACCTTTTTGAGGGCCATTTACTATAGATTTACAATTAATATTATGATGGTAGAATGTGGGGATCTTTTTAGAAAATATCCTCCTCTTTAGCCAATGCATTACGCTTTTGCATCACATTTGTTACACATTTTTAGAACACTTAAAGCTGCAGTAGTAGAGTGAGTTTACCTGCCCAGCAGAAATAGAGCAGGCTCTGCATCACTTTTAAAGCACCGTGCAACAAAGGTTTCCCAAGTATGTTTTAAAAGTATAGTGTGTTGAAAGTATATTTCTACCCATCTGTGCTTCTCTGAGAGTATACTTGCAATGTATTTTCTGTACTTTTTCTGTGCTTTCAATTCAAAGCACATGTTTAGTACGACAGTCAAATAAGTGTAATCTAAGTACATTTGAATACATTTTTTTAGATGTTTACTAAGTTTACTATTTTGGTAAACAAAAAAAGTGCAACTTCAATATATTTAAGTACAGCTTTTAATACTAAGTACAACTTATTAAGTGGTTTCAATTTAAAGGAACACGCCAACATTTTGGGAAATTAGCTTACTGTCTTCTCCAGAGACAAGAAGATAGATACCAGTTTCCTCTCTGTGCGTTCAGTATGAAGCTGGCTGCATGTTAGCCTAGCTTAGCACCATGAATGGAAGCGGACATGACCGGTTAGCCTAGGCATTGTCCAACTAACACCTCTCCCGAAGGCTCACCGGCCATGTCCGCTGACATTCATTGTGCTAAGCTATAATACTGACGTATACTTCTTCTTGACCAGTCCGCTCACCGCTCGCTGGTATCGGCGGGAGCTTGGTGCCGTGGCCCGCGGTGACGGTCTGGTGGTTGGCCCACAGGCAGGAGTCCCTCACGGTGTCCAGCCTCTCCTGCTTCAGGCGCTCCAGGCGCTGGCTGGTGGTGAAGGTGGTGGTGGCCAGCTGCTTGCGGAGGCGGAGGCCCACCACCCCCCCGCCGCCGCCGCCGGGGGAGCCCCCGTAGCCCAGGGAGCCCACGGAGGGCAGGTCGTCCAGGGCCGTGAGGTCGTCCAGGGCCGTGAGGTCCCCCAGGCTGCCCCCGCTGTGCACCGTCATCTCTACTCCACTGTCATGGTTGGCGGTGCTGCCAAGTGGCGACGGCTGGCTGCTACATGACGACTGACCGCCAGGGCTGGACTGATACATCTGGAGAAACAGAATGGAGGACGGAGAGCGAGGGGTTAAAGGGATAGTTCTGATTTTAGGAACCCTATTTCCTATTTACCAATGATAGTACCACGATGGCGCCAGGGACGGCTGCTGTGTTGTGCGCTCCTCATAGACCCAGCAGCATTTATATATATGACAGATAGGCACTACTTGACATACAAGATTTGAACTGTACATAGCCCTTTTGTTATAACATTTTTATATAGTATAATATCTACATCCTGTTATCTGCACTGCACACTTTTTAGAACTGTATATAGTAGGGATGCTCGATATTGGCTTTTTTACCGATACCGATATTCCGATATTGTCCAACTCTTAATTTCGATACCGATACCGATATCAACCGATACCGATATATGCAGGGTTTCCCCCCAAAAAAACTGAATAATTTCAGGTAACTAATAATTTCACTGGATGCATTCAAAAGGCTTTCTAAATGTAAGCATTATCTGTGCAAAATATGATAATTAAAAAAGTAAAAATTAACATTACATATCTCTTGTTGTTGAATTAAACCAACATGCATACTTTTGACAATAAATAAAATAAGAATTGGTTCTTACTTGCTTGCCTGGGTAAATAAAGGTTAAATAAATGTAAAAAAAAAAAAAAAAAAAAAAAAAATTGTTATTGTTTTTTTTTTTTTTTTTTTACCGATATCGATATTTTCCGATATCACATTTTACTGCCGATATCGGCCGATAATATCGGTCGGCCGATAATATCGGACATCCCTAGTATATAGTCATCTTTATTTTAGTCCTATTTTATCTTATTTTATTCTTATTCTATGCAAATTTTATTGTATTTATATTATTGGAAGCTGCTATGGTCGAGGGACCACAACAAATTGAATTTCACTCTTTCTTCGCTGTAAGGTACTGAAATACGTGACAATAAATCTGAATCTGATGCTGTTAGTTGGTACACAACAAATCACAGTGTCAGAATCCCAGCATTAGGCTAACAAATGACCAGTTGTTGCATATCTGGTGTTTGCTTTGAAGCCTTAAATGGGCAGTTCACCTAAAATTCCCCAAAACATATTTTCCGCCTGCGCTATCTATCCGTCCAGATCATTGTGGTGTGATTCGCTTAGTTTTGGAGATATCTGCCGTGAACATAATATTATACTACAGTATGTTCTACGCTACTATTATTTCTATTTCTATTATTATTAGGGTTAATATAATAAGTAACACTATCAAAGGGTTAATATAATAAGTAACACTATTAAAGGGTTAATATAATAAATAACACTATTAAATCAAAAGTGTTAAATTAACACCAGATAGGTGAGGATTATATAAAAACGCTGGTATAATGTTAATTTCAACACTATCCGCATTGACGTTTTTTGTAGTGTAAAGTTCTTTCATAACAGCTCTGGATAGTTAGCCTCCAACCAATGCAAGGTCACTGGGGTCGAGCTCCTGTCTATATGAGTTGACGGAGACTCATTGAAATCTACTTTGTGTGCACTGTGGAGTAGATTGCAATGCGCTGGAGGAACAGCTTGTATTGTGATAAGAGTTAGAGAGAGAGAGAGAGAGAGAGAGAGAGAGAGAGAGAGAGAGAGAGAGAGAGAGAGAGAGAGAGAGAGAGAGAGAGAGAGAGAGAGAGAGAGAGAGAGAGAGAGAGAGAGAGAGAGAGAGATCTGTATGCCAGTGTAAGGGCTGGATCGCAGATTGACAGGAGGGAAGGGACAGATGTTCTCTCATGGGTGATACTGTATGCGTATAGACAGGAGACGTCCACGTGTTACAAAAACGAGTTTGAACGATGCAAATATTCTCAGTACATCCTACATTTCACGAGTATGAGGAAGCTAACGTTCTTTTAATCGCTGGACGATGCCAGAAACACGGCTAGATCCACAAAGAATGGATTGCACGGAGCAAGTTGCACCCTTACTTACAATTCATTATGAATTGAAAATGGGGGACCCTGATGTAAACAAGACGAAAGTCTTTCTCTGGTCTGCATCCCCTTAACAATTGTGTGTATTGAGCCGTACTGTATTGTACCCATTCTGCAATCTGTTAATAAAACTTTCATTCAATCAATCAATCTGCACGGTGATTGATTGAATGAAAATGTTATTAACAGATTGCAGAATGGGTACAATACAGTACGGCTCAATACACACAATTGTTAAGGGGATGTAGACCAGAGAAAGACTTTCGTCTTGTTTACATCAGGGTCCCCCATTTTCAATTCATAATGAATTGTAAGTAAGGGTGCAACTTGCTCTGTGCGATCCATTCTTTGTGGATCTAGCCCAAGGTAAGTCCTTTATCCCCTGTTGTCACGACCCCCGTCCTCCCTGCTGGGCAACACTCTCATCTCTATCACCTCCACCATTGGCCCTGCACCGTGGAAAAAGAAGCCCTGCTTCTCAGTGGTGTGGTTGGTGATGAAACGCACAGAGGTGGTGTTAATACATGACGAAAGAGGATGCAACAGAGTAAAATCGGGGGCTCACCTTAGTAAGGCCTGTCCTTACGGAACGTTTGAAAGGAGGAGAGAGAGAGAGAGAAAATGGAAAATGGCGACAAAGAGGTCAGTCGGGGCTTGTTAGAACAGATGTTCACACTGCAGGCCAAAGATTTCCCTTGCTCATATGTGACTCAGATCAGTTTTCTTTGTCACAACACTGAACAGCGCAAATCACATGGAATCTGATCTTTTCAGTTCTTTCATATGTGGTCCTAAAATCAGATACGGGTCTGATTTTCTTTTTGCAATGCAACCTCAGTGTCATGTCACCTTTATGTCACTCTAGATTGACGTAAGATTGACGGGAGTCACCCTGTGAAGACAGACATGGAAGACAGCTGTGATGGAGGTTGTCAGTGGAGGAACAAGCAACACTTGTGGGAACGTATCATAACCGGTCTGTGTTTGAAAGCATATTGAAAGAAGAAAGGTCTCTCTTTCACCTCCTCCTTGCCCCCATTATCACCCACTCACAGATTAGCTGGCCTCCACTGCACATCAATTTATAAATTAAAACATAAACTGTGACTTCAGTGTCCCCCATGTCTACGTTCATCTTCGCTATTGTTCATTTGCGCATGCGGGTCAGTTCAGGAGCATGACCAGTTCACACTGGAATCTGATTTGGTCATATTTAAAGAATTATGTGAACAGTCAAACAAAACTAATCTGATCAACATCAGCCCAATAAATCAGAATTGATCACTAAGGCTTGCAGTGTGAACGTAGCAAAGTAAGTTAGTTAGGGTTTGTTAGACAATGCCGATGTTAGTATAGAAACAATTTCAAATCATTACTTGATAGACCAAAAGGCTACATTCCATGGAGGAGTGAGAATGTTACTATTGAATACAAAGAAATATCTATTCTGTGACAGATTACCGGCCAATCCGCTTACAATTGTAATTAGTGACGTAATTGATTGGGTTACTCTGACACCGAAATGTAATGTGTTTGCAGACTCGATTGATGTTATTATTATCATCTACAATCACTAGGAACACGGCAACATTATGGGATACACGATGACCATCTTCTAACAAGACAGAGACAAGAAGATAGATACCAATTTCCTCTCTGTGCGTTCAGTAGAAAACTAGCTAGCTGCAAGCTAGCCTAGCTTAGCACAAATTAATGGAAGTGGATACGGACCACTAGCCTGTGTGGCTAGTATCCGCTCCCATTCATTTATGCTAATCTAGGCTAGCTCGCCGTTAAGTATACTTAAATATACTTAAGTATATTTTTTGAAAGTATACTTTGTATACTTAAACATAATTTCTATGTATTCAGAAAGTATATTAAAATCGTGTTCACTTGAAACCACTTACGTTGTACCAAGTGTGTTAAAAGTTAAGTGTGCTTAATTAATATAGAAATTATACATTTTATGTATTTCGGGTTAGATTACACTACTTAGATTACATTTACAGCATAGTAACGACTATCATATTAAACATGTGCTTTGGATTAGTAGTACATGAAAGCACATAAGAAGTAGGCCTACCAAAACATACATTGCAAGTATACTCTCAGAAAAGTAGAAATGTATAAGGTAGAAATATAATTGTACACGTTTTACACACACACACACATACACAAAAAAAATATATATAAAAAAATTATTCTTTTTACTTGGGGTTCCACCTCCTGATTGCTGACGATCTATCTTACCATCGAGTTCTCCGTCTTGATAGATTTGACGTGCAGGTAGTCCTCCGCCACGCGGGGAGAGCCGCTGCTGTCCGACATCTTGTCCTCCCGGAACCTCTCTTTGGGCCCTGCCTCGTTCTCCCCGTTCTCCTTGGGCGCCGGCGGCCCCCGGGGCAGGTCTCCGCGCTGCCTCTTGGTGACGTGGGCCTCCGGCCCGTGGACGGTCTTCACGTGCTTCCTGAGGGAGCTGGGGTCCGTGTAGCGCTTGGTGCAGCCGGGGATCTTACACACGTAGGGTTTCTGGCGAGCGAGGGGCACGACACCAAACAAATGAATAAAAGCCGCTTCCCAGAGAGACGTTTTGTAAACGTTACCTCCGTGAGCCGCCGCTGAACGAATGATCACACGCGGCTCTTTTGTTCTCCTCTTTACACAAACTAAGCGCAAATCATTTCGCCTGATAGCTTTCCCGGAGGAAAATCTGATTCACCGATGCAGGCGGATAAACCCACCCACCCACCCTCTTCCTCACCATTAAACACCATAACTTATTTCTAGCGGGATGCGGTTTCACCATTTAAATATATGACTGTGAATTAGATCACCACATCCTCCCACAACTTAGCCAGATTAGCTAGGACTTGGGTGTTGTTGTGAGAACACAATTAAGAGCCATAAATAAAACATGGTGTACAGTACGGGGCTGACATGACAAGACTGCTGCCTGCTGCACCGCGGCGTGATTCATGACTGTAGGTAATAAAGTTGGACTTGTGTGTGTGTGTTGGATCTATGGGGATGTTGCTGTGATGCTAACCCCCCCACACCCTCCCTCTCCTTGATGGATAGTGAACAGAGGCTTGAAACAGTTCCAGGGTTTCATTTTCTATTCAGGATCTGCAGGTGGTCTCGCTCAGCAGGGGGTGGGAAGGGGGTGGGTGGGCGGGAGGGGGTAGTGGGTTGAGCTTGATGCGCCCTAATGCATTGTGGGCCGCCGCGCTCATTAGTTCCGCGCCTCATTATTTACTCACGGCTCGTACGCAGATGCACAAGCGTGTTTGAATGCAGACAAGAAGCACTAAGGCATTACACACGTACACACACGCACACGCACACGCCCACGCCCACACACACACACACACACACACACACACACACACACACACACACACATACACACACACACACACACACACACACACACACCTGTAAGCATGCATGTGTAGGCTATATACATGCAAACACACACACACACACACACACACACACACACACACACACACACACACACACACACACACACAGGCACACAATATCTAGACAGGACGAACCATCTAAAAAACAAAACCCCCTCAGCCGAAAAATAAACAAATAATGATGTCTACGCTTGTTTAAATCTGGGGGTACGTTGCGGTCGAAGATGACTCCCCCCCCCCCCCCCACCCGATTAACCCTCTCGATGCCACGATGTGTCTGCTCAGCTGCCTCCGAGAGATAAAAATGTCTAAGAGAATTTCTAATGTGGCTCCATGATATAATATATAATATATATTATAGAAGAGAGTCTGTCAGAAGTGGCAGGGAGGGAGGGGACCGTGGCGATCATGATGAGGGGGGAGGAAGAAGAGTGCGGTCCTTGTACCTCGTTGGAGTGCGTGCGGTTCTGGTGCTTGGCCCGGTCCGAGGCGTTGGAGAAGGCCTTGTTGCAGGCCTCGTGCTCGCACATGTATGGTTTCTCCCCCGTGTGCGAGCGCAGGTGGGTCTTCAGGTTCTCCAGGCGCGAGTAGGCCTTGGAGCAGCCCTCGAACTGCACAGGGAAAACAAAGAAGAAGAATATCTGTCTCAGCGGCTCACGTGTCTCATCATGATGACTGCCAGTGGCGGAAAGCAACTAAGTATTTCTTACTCAAGTACTGTACTTGAGTAACATTTGGAGTTACTTTTTTATTTGAGGGAACGTTGAACTTTTACTCCACTACATTTATCTGAACCCTATGCAAAAAGATTTTACATAGAACATCATGACATAAGTTGATAAAGATGACAAGAAGGGGGATCCCCCCCTTGAACGGCCCTTCTAAGGTTTCTCTCCTCCACATTGCCTGTGGTGCTTTTTTCCTATTGCTAGGATTTTAGTGAGCTTTTCCTTACCTTCGCTGGGGTATGTCTGGGAGTGTTGTTTTGGATTTCATGATGGGTCTTTTGTTCTTGATTTATCGCGATGTTTCTTCTTGCCTTGTTTTAAAGACGACTTGTCCAGCTCATGGGTACATTAACGTGTGATTGCGGGCTTTACAAATACAAATACATTTGATTTATGATGTACTTTCAGATTTGAAGCCCTGTCAACTTCAAGAGGACGTTGTCAGAGCAGCAGAACTGGATCACGCACCACTTTATAGGTCATAGAGGACATAACCTTTAGAGGTCAGTGGTTCAGAGGATGGATGGATACAAGTAATATGAACCTTTGACTATTTTGTAATTATCTGTATAGTTCCCCTCTTATGAGGATGACGGTGTGACTTTCTTATTTAGCTTATTATTACCAACTATCATTCAGCATTATTTATAACTGAAATCATATTAAATATTATTTTAATGAATGTATTAAATACAATGTTAAATATTAACTTCTGAATAATGGAAATAGAGACTACTCAGTAACAAAAAACACAGATATTATGGTCAACTTCTCTTTGAGGCAGGACTTTAAATTAGATTGTTATTTGTGCAGAACTTGTCACCAGAGCACCTTTTTCACATTTGTACCTAACACTAACACTAACCCCAACCCTTCCCTGAAATCTGAGTTGCATGTGTGATGTCACTAATAGGTTGAACCTATCATGGTCCAATATGTGGTAACTTAGCCTCAGTAACACAGAAAGCTGAGTATGTATTGATATGTCTTGAAAGAATATACGCTGGCGACTTGGAATTCCTGGTAAATATTGATGGGTGCTTGTTTCCAATTTGCATATTCATAGATCCTTGTATTGTTTCAATTTGGTGAAAAAAACCATACAAATACAAATTGTTGTATTACAGCACCATGGAATTATGTAGATGAAAAAAATGCAATACCTTGTCTTATAGGGACTGCTACCTTATAATTTCATTGAGCTGTATTAGCACAACACAAGGATTCAATGTGGCCATATTCAAATTAATTTACTCTCAATAACTGTCAAACTAAATGAACGTGTGTAAAATTGTTTAGAGTTTTTGGATGTGTGTGAGATTATGTGCAAAATAAATCAGCATTGTTTTTCGGTGAAGTGCCCCTTTAACGGGTCAACTCATATAGATTTGGTTCTCTGGTGTAACATGGTTTTCTCACCATAACTAGTGAGCCATGCAGGCACAGCACCACATACATGTCCACTGCCTTATGTGACATTGTAACATGGGTACAACATACAACCCTGCCCTGGTCCAACATGGGTACAACATACAACCCTACCCTGGTCCAACATGGGTACAACATACAAGACTACCCTGGTCCAACATGGGTACAACATACAAGACTACCCTGGTCCAACATGGGTACAACATACAACCCTACCCTGGTCCAACATGGGTACAACATACAAGACTACCCTGGTACAACATGGGTACAACATACAAGACTACCCTGGTCCAACATGGGTACAACATACAAGACTACCCTGGTCCAACATGGGTACAACATACAACCCTACCCTGGTCCAACATGGGTACAACATACAACCCTACCCTGGTCCAACATGGGTACAACATACAACCCTGCCCTGGTCCAACATGGGTACAACATACAAGACTACCCTGGTCCAACATGGGTACAACATATAGCCTGCCCTGATCCAACATGGGTACAACATACAAGACTACCCTGGTCCAACATGGGTACAACATATAGCCTACCCTGGTCCAACATGGGTACAACATATAGCCTACCCTGGTCCAACATGGGTACAACATATAGCCTACCCTGGTCCAACATGGGTACAACATATAGCCTACCCTGGTCCAGCCTGGGTACAACATATAGCCTACCCTGGTCCAACATGGGTACAACATATAGCCTACCCTGGTCCAGCCTGGGTACAACATATAGCCTACCCTGGTCCAACATGGGTACAACATATAGCCTACCCTGGTCCAACATGGGTACAACATATAGCCTACCCTGGTCCAACATGGGTACAACATATAGCCTACCCTGGTCCAACATGGGTACAACATATAGCCTACCCTGGTCCAACATGGGTACAACATATAGCCTACCTGGTCCAACATGGGTACAACATATAGCCTACCCTGGTCCAACATGGGTACAACATATAGCCTACCCTGGTCCAACATGGGTACAACATATAGCCTACCCTGGTCCAACATGGGTACAACATATAGCCTACCCTGGTCCAACATGGTACAACATATAGCCTACCCTGGTCCAGCCTGGCTTCAGAAACACATGTAGATACAGAGGGACACACCACAAGTGTGTGTTGTGTGTCGGTATGTATATCACGTGTGTCTACAGTTTAAGAGAGGGGCTCTGGAGCGCTCGACGGCAGGGCCCCCCATCCGCTAACTCACGGTGCATTTGTGTGGCTTCTCCCCCGTGTGTCGTCTCATGTGAACCACCAGCATGTACTGGGCCTTGAAGGGCTTCTGGTCCCGCGAGCACTGCTCCCAGCGGCACACAAACTCCTTCTTCTCCCCGTGGATGTGGTCGTTATTGATGTGCTGCGGACGCAGAGAGAGAGAGAGAGAGAGAGGGAGAGAGGGAGAGGGTGAGAGAGAGAGATAGAGAGAGAGAGAGAGAGAGAGCGAGAGAGAGGAGAGAGAGAGGAGAGGGTGAGAGAGAGAGAGAGAGAGAGAGAGGGAGAGAGAGAGGGAGAGAGAGAGAGAGAGATAGAGAGAGAGAGAGAGAGAGAGAGAGAGAGAGAGAGAAATTAATGTCTTTATCTGCAGGTGGTTACAATACCGGCGCTGTTGAAACTCACCTTGTTTCCCAACCAGATTGATTTTTTTTTTTTTTTTTTTTTGATTTTCTCCCATCCCAATGTTAGTCGTTATGCCAATTAACAATCCCCTTCCTGGTCGCTGCGCACTTACCCCCCACAGTCGGTCTGGGAGAGTGGAGGCTATCACGTGCTTCCTCCGACACACGTCTAGCCAATCAACCGCTTCTTTTCACCTGGCAGCGCGGACTCTCACTGAGAGGGTGTAACGTGTGGAAGGATCACACTACCCCCCTTAGATCCTATCCGCGCTGAGCAGGCGCCCCGACCGAACTGTAGGAGTCACTGTTTACAACGACCCGGACCCACCCCGCCAGCTTTCCCACCCTCTAATACTGCCAATTGTATTAGTGCGAACGGCCAGCCAAGCTGGTGACAACGCCGGAGCTGTGAGCTG